>NC_056731.1:1357296805-1357386805 GCF_019279795.1 Protopterus annectens
CTAGAAAAGGCAAGCAGCTGCCTATGGAAAAAAGGTGTGTAACTTGGTTTACCATGACAGACTGTGATTTTGGAAGCATTTTCTTGAGGATTTGTGCACAAAAGGATTACATCCCTCTACCTGGTATGTAATACAAGTCCCCATATAATGGAACGCAGATGGGAAGATGCAGTTATGAGGAATAAGGATTACAACAGTAGACCTGCAGTACATCTCTGGGAATGACATATTGGTGATAGTGTGCTGTCCAACAGCTACAGGCATGCCTCTCAACTGTGCCTGCTGTGAATTACATCACAGATGTGGCCCTCCCGCTCTCTACTACAATGGTCGGCTCCTGTACAAATTCTACTTGTATATGTGTTTGACATATTGACAGTAAGGGTGGACACAGCTGTTATATCACATGATGTACTGTCATACAGCTCCTCTCAGTCTTTGAATGTCACACAGGCATAGTTCAGACATTGTAAAGATGTCCCTGACTGTCCCAGTTGTACTTTGGCTAGGTCACAGATTAGTCGACATTCATATGTCAGTGCTTGAGAGCTATGGCTAACATACCTGGCAACCCCCTACAGCAGGATGTCAGGCCAAAGCCATTATTACTGGGGGGACACAGGCCAAAACTCAGCAACAGAGTGTACATATCGGTCATCCAAAGTAAGAATATGAATGGAGAAACAGATATTACTGTAGCATAACTGTTTTCTGAGGGTCCTGGCATGTGATAGCCAGATTCTCTATATTCTCAGAACAACCCTCAATTATCAGCCATCCACTTGGCAGACATCAACACATTTGTGCCAAAAGGATCACATATATCAGGGACATGTACACATTTGATAAATATCTGTGTACTGGAGAGATATGATGCCGAAAGGGAGGATATAGTATGGCAGGTTTGCATTGCTGTCAGTCATTATGGCACACTGAAGTTGCTGGACTGTCCATATATAGTTGTAATATCACACATCTATGTGTCTGACAGTGGCCGTAGGACATAGCAGTGGCACTTTGCCCACAGGGGACACACCAGAGTAGATGGCATTGATGTTTGTGGAGACATACAGCACACTCTGTCACAGCACACATGGACATAAGTATTGCTACTATGTTGGTGATATTGTCATACATAGTGTGTTGATACACTGCAGGGTATGGTGTGGGAGGTAGCAGGGGATAGTGCAGGCCAATTTGGATGTGCAGGGTATGTACATAGGGGATATCAATGTATCTGGTCCTGTGATGTGGTCCCCTCTTGTAGTCTTTCAGAAAGGATGTATCAAAGGAGACACCCACCATTTTCAGAGGCTGAAAATAATGTCACTCTCGATGACCTCAGACTGCATCACAACATTCTGCTGTCCAGGACTCACCAGCATCATGACCAAAATGCAGAACTGTGGGCTGACCTCATCATAGCAGTCAACCAAGTAGGTTTACAGGACAGAACCTACAAGCAGGTCCGACACTGGATAACAGATATGGTCAATGCTGCACTGCAAAGAGCTGCTATTGTGGCCAGGACTGTGCTGCTACCAGTGGAGGGCTTGCAGCAGAACAACCATGCTCTGCCACAGAGGAATTCCTGGCAAACCTAGGAACAACCACCAACTCCCAAGCATCCATCACCCCATACATCGTGGAGGTGGTTGCCACAGCATCCACAGCAGAGGCGCATCCTAGTAAGCTTCCTGTGTTCATCACTGTAATACCGTATCAGTCAATATGGCAGCCTCTGCAAGGGTGTCAGGCCTATATGCATTCGTGGTGGTGGTTTAGTTTTAATGCACAATTGTGCACACATACTCAGAATGTCAGCAATGTAGGCAGTATTACATTAGCTACTGTACATGTTGATATACACATATATTACCCTGTAACAATGCCACATTTGGCATTGCTGACAATCTTTCACATTTCCATAGGTATGTCAGATGTGGCTGTAGTCCAAGGTTCAGTACCTGGCAAGTGTGATACTGTTGTTGTATGGATCATATATACCCTAAGAATGTAATGGCTGACATTTTTAGGCACAGCTGTTATGCTTAGCCAGAGTACAATACTTGTATGTTCAATTTTGGAGGGGTTAAATGTCATGCATTGAATGGGTAATAACAGTTGTGTATTTGCAGGTGCAGTAACACATTTACACTTATTTATGAGAAGGTCTATGCAGTCTGCTATACAGCAGGCAATCACTCACAGATGCCTCTTCACACACAATATGGAGATGGGACATACCTGAGGCAATGATACTAGAACTGGAAAAGTATGGTTAAGATGGGGGCACTGTGTTTTAGGTGTAGGTCTATCACCTACACTAACATATTGCTTATTGCACAGGTGTTTAGTACTGGCAATGTTAACCAGATGTAGCTGTAGTGCATGTTATAAAGAGCATGTCTTGTCTGTGTATGCTGTAGTCTCCTTGTGTGTTGTGCATGGGATCAGAAATAAGATGTGGCATGTGTAATGCAGTTGTAGCTCCTCACCTGTAGGTGTATGTGTATGGATTACCATACATAACAGTGCAGGTAGTAATGCATTTATTTTCCTCACAGGTGAATGCAGGGGGTTGGAGTCTGTCCCCCTCACAACCTGATGTCAGTGTCTCATCGGACTCTGATAATTATTGTGGCCAAAGTGAGTCATCTGAAGATGATTACGGCCATAGTGAGGCATAGGTGAGGTTGTTGGGGATGAATCCGTCCCATGGGTTGACAATCCCACTTCCTTCCACAGTGTCCCTGCACACAGTCAGTATGCCCACACATACCCAGTCCCCTGTGGCCACAGATATTGGATAGTCAGAGTGTGGTGACATCGAACAGGATAGTGTGGCAACTATGGCATCAGTGAGTGTAGACACTGGCCATAGCCAGAGAGCTGCTGAAGTCCCACACAGGCAGATTGACAGGGGTGCTCAAAGGAGGACTGCTGCCCATCCACCACCTGACACAGTTGTCACATCATGGGTCACTCGAAGCATGTTTTGCTCCATCATGGAGGCACAAGCATGTTCCAAATGCAACACCAGATGGATGCTCCGGATCATAGATGCATCACTGTCTGACATCCATGACTCCTTCCACCACATTGGTGACAACATGCATCATTTCACTGATGTAGTGGACAGATGGTGGGGTGAGACATTGTCACTTCTTGACTGCACATTATCTGTGCTAGAACATGTGGTGGGAATAGGGATTGGACACATGGCCGTAGGTCAGCAACAGCATCCTCTGAGAGTCCATGTGGCCATGCATATTCATGCTCCTGTAGTGGCAGTACCTCCAGCACTACAAAAGGGAGTGTGCTGTCCACACCATGACATGGCAGTCTATGGGCACGTGGTCCTGGGTGGTCCCCTAAGGGACATGGTCCCAGTAGATACCAGTCACCATCAGCGATCAGTGCCGCATCTCACCTTGGGCATGCTGGTGCCAGTTCCCATGTTCATGGCCGGAGACTGCAAACTGTCCATTCTGCCATGTACGGTCCACAGCTGTCTAACATACCCATGTGTAGGGCTAGCACTTGGCTTGACTGTGTATGCGCCGCACTCAAACATCAAAGTTGTAGGTGCAGCTTCCAACCATGAACACCATCAGCCATGCTAATGTACTTAACCCACTGAGCCATAACAGCCACCAGAAAGTGAGTTTTAATTCCTCATGCTATTAACAGCAGAATGAACCCTGCATGTTGCAGAAAATAGGACATGTAGCCAGATTGTCTGGGACAGCCCTGGGAGTGTGTGGTCTGCTGATATATCCTTGCAAACATATCCTGTGGTACTGCAGTTGTATGTGAACACTGGTGTGTTGGGGGTAAGAGACTGTAGCATTGTGAGTCATGCATCTGTCCTATGACCCTCTATTTGGCACTTCCCTTACATACTGCCATGGGTTTTGCTGCCTTGTGCCCTACTGCATATTATGAGGCAGGCACTATTGGACAGAAAACCTGTTCGCCCACACAGCTGATTGTTCTCTGCAAGTAGCCCAGTTGCCCTTCTCTATTCTCTTGCATAAATGCAGCAGGTCCATACATATGCAACTCTAGTCTACTACCCTGTACATTTGTTGTAAAGGATAGTGACTTACCCTGTGCATTCAGCAGATGTGATAATTGTTTTCCAGGGCTGACTCTGTATGATGCATGCAGTACACAGCCAATACATGGTAAGGTACAGGCTGTGTGGAGTGTCTGGCATCCTTTTTACTATGCATGTGAGTCAGAGCAAGGTGTCAGTCCCTAGGACCCTAGGTTGTCAGTACATGTGCTATGCATTGCCTCTTTGCCAAGGCCAGGGCATACTGGGCATGGCTATGTCTGCCTACAGGGGCAGCCTCAGGGAGTTTCTCCTCTGAGTCCCCCTGTGGGTGTGGCTGTGGGATCCTTGGCACTGGTGGGGGGCTGTGTGCCCCTTCCCTGTGATGATCCTGCTGCAGTTGTTTCCATAGGATCATATTGTGTAGCACACCACATACTGTGAACATCTGTGCACATGTGGCTGGAGAGTACTGCAGGCCTCCACCAGATATATCTAGGCACAGGAACTGTGACTTGAGCAGCCCAAACACATGCTCTATGATGTTCCTAGTTTGCGCATGTGCCACATTATGGCATTCTTTGGTAGGTGTGTGTGCATTTTTGATGGGTGTCATCATCCACAGTTCCAGTGCATAGCCAGTATCCCCCAGTAGATTGCCATATGGGATGTCCTCCCCTCGTAAACATCTGGTACAGTTGTGATGCATGCCAGATATAGGGGTCATGGTAACTGCCAGGGCTGCCAGCACACACATCATGATGATGCCTTGGGCACTGTGCATGACTTGGCAGTTGATGGAGTGATATCCCTTATGGTTGATGTAGACTCTACCATCCTCATGGGGTTGTGCTTTAAAGTGTACAAGTACAGTCTATGGCACCTAGTACCTCAGAGTAGTGTGCTACACAGTAGAAGAGACTCATACTGCTGGCTCTCTCCTCAGGTTTGTGGGGTAAATAAATGTGCTCACTGGCATGTGTTTGCATGGCAGCCAGGAACTGGTGGACTACCCTGGATGCAGAAGCCTATGTTAACCCCATCATGACTCCTGTTAGTCTTTGAAAAAATTACCTGTAGCTAGCATTCTAAGGGCTGCACATAACTTTGTTTCCACTGGGATGGGTTCTCCTCTGCTGGCTCTGGGTCTGAGTTGAGAGCAGTAGAGCTTGGTGATTTCTTGTAGTATGTCCCTGTCTACCCTGTACCACTCTACAATCTTCAGCTCATGTAGCTCCTGGAAGGTTACCCTGGGCCTGAACACTCTTTTCCTTCTCAGTCTAGGCCTATTGTCAGTGGCAGCATCATCACTGTCCTCAGCCTCTAACACATACAGATGTAGCAGAGCAGCAGCAGCAGCCCATAGAATTCTGTCAGTTAAAATTCCCAAGTCTGTACTCCAATGGTGCAGAGTGTGTGGAAAAATCAGATTGTAGGGTTTATGCATACTTTATAGTGCTCTGCTGCAGATGCAACCATGTGATTGGCTAACTATTATGCATTCCACCTGCCAGGTACATCAATGAAGGGATTTTAATGGGCCAGTGTAAGTTGAGCGGGGGTTATCAGTATTTTCTACATGATTGGCTTTCCCAGGTATTTTCCTTAAAAAAAAACCTGCCTTCCCTGCTAAGCACTGTGGCATGGTGTGCAAAACCATGCTGCAGGTATAAACAATGCTCAGCAGTCTGGACACCCCCTCCCATGCATGGGCATGCGTAGCATAGCTCAAACCAACCAAAACATGTGCCCCGTAGCTAAACAAAGCTTAGCAACATTGGAGGCACCCCCTGCTTAGCTTGAGAGGCGCGCCATTCAAATGGGCGCTGCTGAGCTCTAGTCAGCTTATACATAACCCCTTGTGATGTCAACTAGCTCTTCTGTGGACACCAACATGGTTCTGGTGCTACACAGATTTTATCTGAGGACACAGTAGCCTGTTTTTGCTATTCAGTAACCCCAGCTCATTTGCATACAGATCAGTGCACACAACCTGGACACCTCACTATTACAGGGCCTGTCTCCTTAGCAAGGACTGAAATCTACCATTATACATACTCCATGCAGAGACCTATAATGCATTATCCTCACATATTTCTTATTTTTACTTTTTATATTTTTTAATATATTTTTTTACAAAATGGCACATTTGTGCACTGCTGTGTGCCTCTCAAATGTAAAATGAGTATTAAAAAAATTATTTATTACATTATTTTGCATGATTTTGTAAACACACAGGGCATAGTTTTGCATATAACTATGCCTATTATGCAATTCCTGCCCTTTAAATGGGCGTTTACAGCCCCTGTTCCATTCTTATCTTTTGTACATGGATATTTTCCGTGTACACTTTGGACACCAACACGGGGTCTGCAGGACTGCCTATATGCTTGCTGGATCACTCCAGTACCCTCATTTGCATGCAATTAACCTGCTTATCAGGTGATTTGCATGCCACGGACACTTCCATGTCTGCATACTCATGTATGCTCCTCTGCTCTGTTTACTGGATCGCATGGCAGCTTACTTCCATGTAAGTTCCGAGCCACTATGCCTACATGGAAAATCACTCCATGCAGGCTTTATTGAATTCTCCGTATTGTTTTTATCAGCCATGTTGTTTTTTTTTTTTTTCAGAATTATATGAGTTCTTTCAACTAATTTTTCTCTTGCCTGCCCTTCCTTTCCTTTCTGTACCTCAAATAGGAATAAAGTCTACATTTGAAAATATAATTTATTCCTCATCTTCTTAAAGTCATTCTGAGGTGCCCAGCCCTTTCTGTAACCAGTTCCAGTTTTTTTTATACACACATGCCACAGTATGAGATTTCTTCTTATATAGTAAAGCATGGACTGTATTGGTTTATATTCTGTCAGTTTTAGCACTGAATCAAGTCAGACTTAACAGAGACTTTACTTCTCACCACACTCTGTAATTTATCTCAGCATAGCTTCTCACCTTCTTGACATCTGACTTATTTTAGCTTTTTTACAATAATTGTAGATTCTGAGAATGATTCTCCTTTCTGAACTTTATAAAATCCTTGTTCACATCTTTTTCCTGGTGTGTGCACTTCAGTGCACAATCTCTGTCTTCAAATGTTGCTTTCTGTTCTGTTCCTTCTCTTTCTTTGTCTTCAGTATACTTTTTTTTACCCTGTCAGTGAATTTTCCTCCATTCAGCAGTCCAAAAGTTTCACTTAATTTCTGCTGTATAAGTTTTGTTTCATGGATTGACTATAATCTATGTTCTTCCCTTTGTGCATTGAGGATGTATTATGTTCTCCCATTCTGCTTATGGAGAGTCCACTCAAACAATCTACTGTATTTCTCCCTCTCTCTTTGTACATATTGTAATATTGTTTGCATGCTTATAGTATACTGTAATGCTACTTGGCTATAGAGTAGTACACTTATTGTTGTATATAATTCCTCTGTATTACTGTATTAACCTTTTACATTTGTAACCTGTGTTATTGCTACATATATTGTTTATATTATGTCATTTTTTCTGGGGCTTTTCCCCCCAGGACTCAGCTGAAAATGGACACTAGTTGTCCAGTTGGACTATCCTGGAAAACAAATGTTAAATAATAATAATAAATGATTATTTATATATTTACTTTCATTGACTAGCTTAGTCTCACTAGGCTTTTTGCTTATTTTTAGGGACATCAAAAGTGGTATATGTCTGTGTCTATAGACAGGATATTTCACCAGGACACCAGGGAAATGCCTTTTCTTTCTTTCTTTCTTTCTTTCTTTCTTTCTTTCTTTCTTTCTTTCTTTCTTTCTTTCTTTCTTTCTTTCCTACAGGATCTTTGACATCTACCTAAGCTGCCACCAACTCAAACAGATGGGGCCTTGGATTAATGTATCATTCAGCATTCAGGGGACAGTACCTCAGGAGTGCAGTACCCCATAATTCTGCATTACAGTATTTGGACTAGAATATGAATCTTAGTACTTAGTATGGGGATAGAATTCACAACCATCTTGTCATTTAAGGGTCAAAGGCAATTGTGTAACCTGCTGAACCAATTAGACATCTGTTCATTTATTTCAGTACAGTGAACCATTTATCTGCCTTCCCAATGATGTTAACAGCACTGCAAACTATGTAGATTTTCATCTTTTAGATGTTCTTGTCAGACTGAGCTAATTTGCTAATCCGTAAACTCTCTGAAGCTCATTCTGTGTATTGTATCATGGTATTTTTATATTTAAAATTATTTTCTGTAGCCCTCCTCTACAGGATCTTCCACCAAAACTGTTGAAATTCCTTTGTCAGGTCTTAACAGGATAAGCACCCATCCAGTTTTTATAAATGCTTAATCTGGTAGCAGTTCATCAGATATTTATGCTTGATATGTTTCCTGTGCCATTTGCACATAACATTGTTATACCTGATCCTATCTTTCCTCTTTCTTCCTGTGTCACACATTGGCATGTACTTCCTTATCACTTCACATTTCCTCACTTGTCAGTGCATGTTGGACTGAGTAATTAAATGCCACTGTTTACTTTTCACATGCTGAGCATCTTATTTGCACTCTTCTTCTTGTATTAATAATATGAGTAGTTAAGCTATTATGATTTATTTGAAATGAGTGATAGATGCCATTAGTGATTAATATCACTCTCAACTATTAGCCACAATATCTTTTGCCTATTGTGGACTTCTTTGAACAGTATTGTTTAAATATATGGCAATGAAAACTTTTAGCAAATGCCAGATTTTTTTGGGAATATTCATAACTTTACATACACAGTTTATCTTTAGCATATGTTAAGAAAGATACCCATCATTAAAAAGTTACTTTTCTCCTCAATTTTTTTTCTGACATGAATTAGATAGATGGTATGACAAATATACAGGAGTTTATTCTACACTGAACCTTCACATTTAAACTAAATCAGCATTTTACTGATAGTTGTTGGCAGTGTACAGATTAATACTTGACACGCTTAAACTAATTTTATAATAAATGATCATCATAATTTAATTAACTATGTCACATATACTTTGCACTGATGTTACATCCTAATTAGAAATATTCTAAGGAAATCAGATTAGCATTATAATGTAATTTCAATAGCAGTTGTTATACTGGGGTATTAAAGGAAGAAGGAAGTTTAGGAAGACACCGCCCTCTATTCATTGACTGAGCTTTTCTTCAGAGCCGTGTTCAGTGTAACTCAATCTGTAAAGATAACAGTAGAGTTCAACAAGTGTTACAGTGTCAATGGGTAATGAGAGGAAAAAATGTTTTATTTTTGAAGCCATGAACTCAATGTTAGAAATATTTTGCAAAATATACAGACACCAGACAAGGGCATTGTCTTCTCTGACAGTGCTGTTAAGAACTGAGCCAAAATTAAATTGTTTTTTAAATAAAGTCTGACTGCTTCACTGCATGTATCTGTTTACTTCTTTACTGGCGTGTATTGTGTTATATTTATCAGTAAAAGCAATTAATTAATTCCATTAGTGAACACTGGTTATTATGGATTAATAGTTAGATTGAAGAGTAATATCACTCTTTTGCTACATTTACCTATGTTTCTGGAACTTTGTGAAGAACCAGGTCATATTCATTTTGTTAGACCTTATAGGATGCCAGCAGAGTTACAATCAAGTTATTGTTTATCATTATTTAATGATAAAGGCAACGAAGAGTTGCAGCAATTCTTTATCAAAGTAATGCACTAGTTATTATTTGTTGGCAATAATGTCCTTACATGCCAGTTTCTTTCTAATTGGTCTGTCAAAGCTACTTAAAAATGCCATAGCCATCTAACTTAAAGATAACTTGAACAGCTATAAACTCATTACAGAGCAATATTATGGATTTCTGAAAGGCTCTAATGCAACACTACTTCACATCTTTAAATGTACTAAGGAAAACAAACCTATTTTTTAGACACTCTGTACCACCACAGGATTTTAACTAAACTATTCTTGTATGTTAAATAGCGTTGCATTGGTTTAATAGCACTTAGATAAACTGTTATCAGAGTTCAGGTATGCTAACCACAATCCCATCCTCACCCTCTTATGAATGGATTTCCCCAAAGTATAGCCCCTGGTTCCCTTCACTTTGACATATTCCCAAGCACTATATCTATTTGCCTCATTGATATCCATATCCTCCTGAGTGCCAGCAAAGTAACTATTACCCAATTTCTTCCACTTTCAATGAAGGCTTGAGGTAGGCAGAAGAGGGGTGAATTTATGGAATTCCATCCATTCATCCAGGCTGAGTTTGAAAAGTGTCAGAGTAAGAATTTGTTTTACATTTAAGTGAAGTCTGCTCCATGAAAGAGGAATTTGTTGAGAGAGTGGAAAAGAAAGAGAGAAAGAGAGAGAGAGTGAGAGAATAGCAGGTCCTGTTTATGCTGCAGTAGAAGTTTTGTTCTTGCGAGCAGGTGTTTAAAACATTGTTTGTTTTGTAGATGTATAGATTACATAGGGCTACCCCCTTCAAATTTTTGTATGTGAGGGTTTGCAATCATACACAAACCTAATTAACCGCAGGCCCTTAGTAGTGGCCTTGACATCAGTAAGTATTGAAGAAAAATGGCTTTAATGATGTAAGTAAGTATTGAATAAAAATGGACTGATCCCTGAGGGCCTCCGCTAATTGTGGCCTATTGTGTTGAGAGCCTATACGCTACACTAATAAATTGGTTTCTGTCAGAGAGGTAGGTGTGCCATATAGGAATTTACATTTTGTTTGATTAGCTTGTCTATAATGCCAGGAAATAGGATGATGTCAAAGGCCTTTGCCAGGTGTAGGTAAGCAGTGTGTGCTGACTTGCATGCATCCAGTGCAGCAGTGACTGGTTCAAAAAAGTCCACAAAGTTTAGGAGGAAGGATCTACCTTTAACAAGCCCAAAATGGTTTGAGTAAGGGGTTGTAGTTTGCTGATGTCCTCATAAATAGGTTTTATAATGATGTGCTCAACTCCCTTACAGATAAGTTTGGTTAGTTTTATGGGGTCTGTAGTTACCAGTGTCAGTAGTAGGCCACCTCTGTTGTGGAGTGGAATGATACCAGCAGTTCTCCACACTTCAGCCAAGATTCCAGTGACAGGATGAAACTGAACAGATTTAATAGTGAATCTATAAGGTTCTCCTTTGTGTTGATAAGAGAATGACCTGTCACATTGTCTGGACATATGGAGCTAGTGTTCTTGACTTTGAAAGTGCCATAAGGACTTGATCTGTGGTACAGTCCTTGTTGTTTAGAAACTTGAAGAGATTTAGCACAGTGCCTTTTCATTGGGCCATTTCTGTAACCATTAAGAAAAAGCAGTGTGAGTAGTCAGGAGTCACATGGTATTATTTCCAGCAATGTAGTATATTGTCTTGGATAAAAATCACAGACTTAATAATCTACTTAATAATTTGGTTAAATAAGAGGTACCACATCATTATAAATTTTATGTAACGTACATAAAGGTTATATATTATTATGACAGCTACTAGGTGGGGCAGGACCAGCTCAAATGTCACACTGATGGGGGAAGGGATGTGAATTTAACATGTGTACCAATAACACTTTGTTTTACAACACAATAAACCACTCCCATGCCTAATAAAAAGTATATATATATTTCAAAAGCTTGTGAGGAAATTATTACTCAATTTTTGTTTTACTTGGATCTCTTGTCTGTGTGCTTAATAAAGGATTTTCGACTGTAAACAGACTGCCTGCCTTGCTTGGATTACTTTCGAATACTTAGTAATGCTGTGCAATTATATATTTTTTTATTATTACTTTTCATTTTGTTTTGACTTAAGACAAGTTTACATTCGCTATTTCTACTACTATTGTCTGATCTGATTTATATACAGTGATTAACTAGAAATATATGGACTGAAAATCTTCCACACAGAGAAGTTTCTTACACAGTTTCATTTGTTTTATTTTCTAACCACACCTTTAAAAGCCTTTATAAAATCTAATAACTCCATAGTACCTGTTACAAATTAGCTTGCTCTGTCACATAAGAAGTCATCCAAACACTAGAGTATGTAGTACTTGTAATCATAGGGACAAAGCTACCATCATGAAAAACCTTACAATAACCTGTAGATTTATGGTTAAGTCTCACAGATGCGAATAGCACTGGCTTACATTTAAAACAGCAGGATGGCTCCATAGCACCCATGGCTTCATTCTAACTACATATAAACTAATTTATAGTATCTTAGATGCTAACCATTGCACTATATTAGCCAAGGAATTACTATTGAGGACCCCTGTAAAATCTCTCTCTCTGAGGAATCTAACATGAAAGCTTTCTCTAGTCTTGAGGTCAGGATATAAAATGTAGTATTTTTCACAGATGTCTTCAAGCACTGTGAATTTACTATTAAGCTTAAATTCTCTACATATTCACCGAAGTATATCTCTAATGTTCAGAGTAATATAGGAAATATGTCAGCACTTTAGTCTGAAGATATTTTTAACTGTCATGCTCTGGTATTTGCAGCCTCCTGTATAATGTGGAATTTTATATTTGTATATGGTATACTTTGTAAATGTTTTATTTTCCAGTAGTTTTTGAAACTGACAAAATATGTATAACTATGGTCAGTATTTGCAAGCAATGAAATTAAGAAAAATGAATCACACTTGTTAATTTATAACATTTCAGACTTATTCTAAATAAATTTCAGTTGAAAATATATCTATATTTTTCAAATAGCAGTTTTAGTTTTATCTAAAATTTAAATTTGGTTTAATACCCTTAGTTCTCAGCATAATATACCTAATTTCATTGCAGCATACAGCAGTGGCTAGACAAATAAAATCATTTATGTTAGATAAAAACAAATTTTCCAATTTGTTGTAGTAACTTTTCTTGTTATGGCCAATAGTACCAAATCAAAGAACAATGTTATGAATTTATACATCCAATAACTGGAGTATTGGGTAGAATAAAGGATTCTGGAATTATGAATTTATTTGTTCAGAAAACTTTGATCAAATTTATTTATTTATCCTTTGTTGATCAGGTTAGTACGAATAGGTCAGCAGCCTCTTTTTTAAGGGGAAACTGAAGTGATATTTATACCACTAGGGGAAATTTGGCCAGGGCATGGGGTAACTTTTCCTACTCTTTGTTGTGAATGGGAATGCTTTTGCTGCTGCATTTCTTACTTCTGTTTATGGCATGGATGCAGATTGGAGAAGCTATGCAGTAATGAAGGGAGAATAGAGCTATCCTGTTGGTGGTAGTGGTGTGGTTGTGTCAGTCAAACAGAAAACCGTTAAAAAATGAGTGGATTGTACAAATAGTCAGTATTTACCTGACTTTAAACTTCAGGATTTTGAAGAACTTGAATTTGCTTCTGCATGCTTTACTGGTGAAAAACTTGCTGGTTTATTGAATAAAGGTGATTCAGGAGAAGAGTCTGAGATTTTGTGGTTGGATATGATGGAAAAGGTTTTCTGAACAGACAGTGATTTGGTCAGAAAGGAAACGAGTCATGAGTTGGCTGGACATAAGGTTACAGGTGGGATGCAATCTAAAAAATCATATGCTGATGCATTTGGGTGAGTAAAAGGTGCTGTAAACTTTATTAAAAAGAAAAAAAGTTTGTTGTTCAGAGAAGAAAGAAGAAAAAAAATAAACAAATAATTTGTATGGGATAATTTAGTATTACTTTTGGGTTTTGAAGCAAAAGGCATTAGATCCATGATTTTTTGGTGGAAAGAGACATTTTATGGCTTAAAATTTGAGACCAAATACTTAATTGAAAAATATGTATTTAATTGTGAAAAAATAAGGACTGTTACCTGAGGAATTAATTGATATTTTTCAGGAAATAGACTTAATTGAAAAAAGTATTTGCTCAATTTGACACTGATGGAACTGACTTAAAAGATATTAAAATTATTTTTCATTTATGTGTTATTCAGTTTCTGATATTGTAAAAGTTAAAGATTAGGGGTATTTGAAATGGGGAAGGTGGGAAGATGATCTTATTTTAAAATATGAACAAGATGTGATAAAGCATTTACCATGTGCTATAACTGTAGATGGTAATAAAGAAACAATTAGGTATATGGGACATTGAAAAACCTGTTTTTTTGTGTTTTTTTATATTGAAGGAGGATGAAGGTAACTGTACAGATAGTGCTGCAAAATGAACTAGAAATTGAAAATTATTAGTCAGATGTTTGTGAAGGGAGAGTAAAGGATGTTAGAAAAAGAAATTAGATACGTGCTAGGGTAAGAGTAAGGAAGAGAAGATTAAAAATTAAATAAATCACCAAATATTTTAAAAAAAGGCAAGGCATAGTTTTAGAGGTGTACTGTTAATGAAAATATTAAAGAATTTGATTTTGGAGACCAATAAATTGTTGCAAATAAATTCAGAGAAATAAACTTGTGGAAAGAATAGAAAAATAAAATACTTTCCTTAAACTTAAAATAAGTAAAAGTAATACTTTTTAGAGTGCTTTCAGTAAACATCAAAAGTATTATTAATACTGTTAGAAGGGTAGGGATAGTGAAATGATCTGCTAAATGTGATGTAGATATTATTCTTATAAGAAAGATTCCTGACTAATGAAGAAAGTTTGCAAACAGAAAAGCTAATAGACCAAAAATAGCCATAAAGATGACAGATTGGACTACTGAGGATAGGAAATAAACTATATACTGTTAATTTTATACAAGAATCATATAACTTCTGGATAGAATATATTCAAAAAGATTAGGAGAGAAATTAGAGGAAAGAAAAATACTTGCACAAGAAAAATTGTCAAAAGCTTCAAATGTAAATTTGTATTCATGAATACAACAAATTCATGAAAAACATTACCTTGTCCTATTTGGAAAAAAGAAGTGACTGGGGAAGTGTGAAAGATTTTTGAAAGGTAAAAAAAAAGAAACATGGTCATAGGAAAGAAAAAGTGATCTAATATGGTGCAATATTCATGAAAAGTAGAAAGCCAAACTAATCAATACAAAAAATCAGCTCCAGAGATAATTGAAAAGAAATACTTGTAAAAGCACCCAGATATGAAAAAGTTCACAATACAAAAAATAAGATCACAAAGGGTGAATATAGAACAGAAGATTAGTAAAGCAGAAGATAAACACATAGAAACTAAAGTTATGGGATATGTGCTAAGGGAGGGATTTAGTGTAGAAAGTCAAACGCAGGTTATATCACACCATGATGGAGCAATGAGTCCACAAGTTAAGGAAAAACAAGTGGAGTGGAAAACATCTGAAGAAGAAATATGGATGTGAGAAAGAAAAAGAGATTTAATATGATACAATATTTATGCAAAAGGGAAAGCATAACTAATCAATACAAAATGCATGCACCAAAGATATTTGAAGAGAAATACAGACAAAGGCATCCAGATATGGAAAATTTTACAATACAAAAAATAAGAAAGCATAGGGAGAAGTAGAAAAGAGGAAAAGTAATGGAGAAGTTAAATAAAAAAACTGAAGTTATGGGCTACCTGCAAAGTGAAGGATTTAGTGTAGAAAATCCAACTCTGGCAACATCACAGCATGATGGAACAATGAGTCCCCAAATTAAGGAGAAACAGGTGGAATGGGAATCATCTGATCAGGTGCCACATGAAGGTATTTTGGAGCCTTCAGTAGGAAACCAGTACAAAAGTTCATTTGAAGTTATCCAGCAAGGGAAGGAGCAGGAAAAGTTGGCAACACTGATGCAGTCAATGTTGTGGAGTGATAGGCTAGTGAACTCCCATATGAAAGAGCAACAGATCAGACAGGATGCAGCTGTAGAAAATATATTATGAGAAGATTTTTCTGGAACTTTCTGAAGAATGCCTGCAGGAAATGGAGAATAAAGAATATGCCCTCAATTTTGAAGAAATAAATCTAAGGGAGGATTTGCTAGATTTTACATAGATGGATGGACTTGCTAAGATCAATTAATGAAATAGATTACAGAACATCAATAAGACCCAAAATGTTTGAAGTCTGATAAAACAAATAAGCACAGTAATCAAGACTATTAAAAGAAATTAACAGAAGTAAATAGGATATATTACTATGCAGCTAAACTAATAGAAGGTAAAGTTTTTCTGCAAAAAATACAGGGCAATAATGGAATGGAAGAGAAGAAATCAAATACCATAATGGATGTATTGAGTAGAGAAAAACTATAAAGCAATTAAGACAAGAAATGTCACTGTTAGAAGAATATAGAAGAGAGAACTGATCAACAAAAATATTTAAAATTGATATGATAAAAGTAATGCACAGTATTAGAGCAGACATGGATCTATTGTACACTATTGCAAATAAACTAAAGCTATCAGCACAGGCAGAACAACATAGAAGATAAGCAGATAAATATAAAGGAGTACACAATAAGCAATTCATTGATGACAAAAAAGGTTTTATAGAGAATTAGGAAACAAAGCAAAAGGAATAGAAACATCACAAAAAAAATAAGAAGAAATAGCCACATTTTTAAAAAATATCTATGAAGACTCTATTGAACATAAAGATTCCTAATGGATATAATATGTAAAAGAAACAGTAAGAAGTTCAAAAGTACAGGATATAACATGGGCTGAAGTAATGGCTGGAGAAATTGAAACAAACTTAAGAAAATCTCCTAAATGGAAAACCCCAGGCCCAGATGCAGCACCTAACTTCTGGCTAAAAAAAGTATTAACATCTTTACATGAAGATTTAGCCTGAGTAAGAACTACTTATATATACACTCCAAACCGACAAAAATCTTGTTAACAACAGGAAAAATGATACTCCTTCTTAAGAGTGAACCCACGAGCTATCCTAAAAACTATAGACCAATAA
Source organism: Protopterus annectens (assembly GCF_019279795.1). NCBI lineage: Eukaryota > Metazoa > Chordata > Ceratodontiformes > Protopteridae > Protopterus > Protopterus annectens. The sequence continues at coordinate 1,357,313,703 of NC_056731.1, forward strand.
CTTGCCTTCCGATGATATATAAACTATATACTGGAACTGATACTGACAAAGTTTATATTCATTTAGAAGAAAATTCATTCATGACAATAGAACAAAAGGGTAACAAAAAAGTCATATGGAACAAAGGATCATTTCTTGTTAAATAAAGCCATAATAGAAAATTGTAAAAACAGGAAGGATCTAAGTATGGCATGGATAAATTACAAAAGAACATTTGACAGCATCCCATATTCATAGATAAAGGAGTGCTTACCGATGTGCAAGATACACCCTACATTGATCACTTCCATTATGGTGACCATGAAACAGTGGCAAACCACTTTGCAGCAAAATCATGATAAAGGACAAATATTATCCCAGGGATAAAAATCCAGAAGGGGATATTCCAGGGTGACTCTTTTGTCTTGCCCTTAACCCATTAAGATGCCTACTTAGCATATTAGGTCATGGTTACTATGTAGGTCCCAGGCAACAACAGTCTACTTCTCATCTTCTTTTTTGTGGATGATTTGAAACTGTAGATTTCATCAGATCAGGAGCTGGAAGTGGTCATAACTTTCCCAGATGATAAAAGAATGTCATTTCGTCTTGATAAATGTGCAAAAGCAACATTTAAAGGAATAAAGTTACAGCACCAAGAAAAGATTAGTCTGGTACAGGAATAAGATATAATGTGTATACATATTTGGGGACTGATGAAGGATTGAAAATAAAACATGAACAGATGTGAACAAAACTCACAAGGGATATTTTGGAAAATTAAAATTAATACTGAAAACAGCCTTGACATCAAGAAACAAAGGCAGTCTATCAACCAATTTTCTCTTCCTGTTCTAACAGTTTGGGGTTATTGACTAGCCTCAAAATGTATTGTATCAGTTGAACAGGAAAGCAAGAACAATGCTTCATATTTTATCAAATGATACATAAAAATCAGTGCATGCCAAGATTATATATTCCTCATTCGAAGGAGGAATGAGTCTACTCAAAACTGATTACACTTACAGATTGGCATTTGTAGGACTGCATACATACCTGCTGATCTCAACAGAGCCAAATATAGTGAAAGTTTTGAAGCATGAAGAGAACAAATCTAAGATGACTTCATTGCTTAGTTTAGTAATTAAGAGAGAATGGAAACCAAACCAGAGGTAGATAAATATCAGGCAGCAGCTGAATGTGCTAAAAAACAAAAGAAAGAATATAAGGAGAAGAATCAGATGAGAAGGCAAAAAAATAAAGAAAATGCATAAATATAGTTGGAAGTACAGAAAACTCCTGGAACAACCTCATGTCCATCACGATCTGATGCAGGAATGGTTAAGGAGAGATTAATTTAAACCAAAAGATGAAAGGTTAATATTAGCAGCTCAGGATAGTGCACTAGGTACATGCTGGTTTACAAAGTCCATTGAATATGTTGGGGAAACAGACAAGTGCAGTTTCTGTAAAGCAGAACTGGAAACAGTTACACATCTTGTTGCTTGTATGATACACTAATGGCAAAGGGTCTGTATACTGAAAGGCAAAATAATGTGACAACATTGTTGCACTGGGGATTGTGTAAATAATGCAATACTGAAATAGCTGAGAAGCATTGGAAACATAAGACACAAAGCATTATAGGGAATGATGATGTTTATATCATATGGGATTACCCATTACCAGCAGTACAAAAGTAGATGTGAGAAAACCAGATAGAGTAGCCCATGAAAAGAAGAGAAAAGTAGCATGGATCACTGAATTGCTACATCTAGTGATTACAGTGTTTTATATACAGAGAGTCACAAAGTTATAAAATATACGTATTTGCAGGCAGACATGAGGGCAATGTGGGAGAATGATATTGAGACAGTTCCAATAGTAGTAGGAACAATGGGTCTCATTAAAAAGAATTTACAGTCATATTTAGATATGCTACTGATACATGCAATTCCATATGAATTGTAGAAGAAGTAAATTCTGGCCACATTGCAAGTGTTGTGAAGAGCACTTTTAACTAACATCAGTGACTGAAACAATGCAAATTTTATGAGCTTTAATCAAATTTGAGTTATGAATGGGGTCCATTCCTGCTATGGTATTAGAAACCCAACAGACTTGGAGAAATTAAACAGACAGTGGAGCTCTGTGTTATGCTGCATTGTAGTGTCAGTAATCTATCTTCCTGGTGTGGGGCTAGAACACACAGCCTTCTCAACTGAAGGTAAATATGGTATTTGTTATACCACTTACATTAACCTATCTTGGATATCATTCATTATTTCACAATATTTTCATATTTAAAAAATAATTTATATCAATATATTTTTTATGTATTCTTATATCTTCAATAGCCATCTTCTTTTGAAAAGTTTGTTAATTTTGCAAGCAGTGAGGAAGACTCCTCTGTAAATATTTCCAAGTGAACACTTTCCAGAAAATATTAGTTGTAGTTGAGCACACTGATTTTAGTATCATTTTTTGCTGCTGTCATTTTCTATTTCTTTAACATCATATTTTTAATATAATTTCAATATTTATCATCTATTTTGCATGTAAGTTTAAAAGTAGTGTTTATAATTTAGATAGTGATGGTTTTACATCTCCATCCCCATTAACTCATTCCCTCCAATGGAGATCTGGAAGTTTGCACCATAGTTTCCAATAGGTGGAATGTAAGCTTTTCCTAGAATCAAATTATGTTCTCACATTTCAAACACATGTTTATGTCTCTGATAACTTTTGAAATAATTGAATTAAATTGAATTTAGATGTTACTAAAGAAATGTAAATGACAAACTCTTTAGTACATAATTTTTCTATAGTGGTAACATTTTTAGGTTCTGTTTTTTAAACTGGATTTTATAAGTTACAGTAAATATAGTAATTGCTAAATTTGGAATATTTTGTAATCAACATAAAATTTATCTCAGCAATCACTCAAGTTACACACCTACTATTAGTATTTTGTCATCCAGCTGAGAGGTTTCATATGAGTTAAGTAGTTCTGTCTGTGCTACTTGGTTGTTGAGATATTAAGAAAAACATGACATTTATGACACTATAGGTTCATAGGTTTATAGGTTGGTACTAGGCTATCAGCCCTATGGCCAATACAAGCCTAGCCATAACAATTCCCTGGATATTTCTTCCCACATTATTTACTTCCCTGGACCCCTGTCTAGCAGGGTGACTGACGTGATTCCCCAGGGTGAATTTCCTATCTCCCATCCAATTGTCAAGGTTCGTTTTGAAGAGGGCCAAGGAGGCGCTCTGCTTGACATGTATGGGCAGTCTGTTCCAAAGTATGGGGAGTCTCTGGGTCAGGAACCTATCCCTCCAGCATATTTTGTTTATTGTGATGACAAAGTGTAGATCCCTGGAATGTGTGGCTCTGAGGGATTGGGATTTCTTTAAGTCGGGCATGTCCAAAAGCTCAGGGTTTGACATGGCCTTGTATGTTAAGCAGAGATTGCCTCTGAGTAGAAAATATGCCACAGAGTACAGCTGGAGTTTTTTTAGATGGTCCGCATAAGGCATCTGCTTTAAGCCTATGATTCATTTAGTGAGGTATTTCATATTATATGAACAGTGATTAATAGCTCTTTACATTCACTAGACATATATCAGATATCAACACAGTTGTGTTTGCCATTGTGTATGATTTGAGATGAAATATTTTAGTACTTTCTATGTAGCATGATTTTAAAACTATTACTGCAAATATGAACAAGCTATATTTAATACCTAGAGGTGCCAGTAAGATGTAAGTGCAGAAATACCTATAAGCGTCACCTGGCTGTAATGAGTTATTAATTACAGACAAGTATTCCAGAAGTTTTGGAAAACCAATTTTCCAAACCTGTCATTGAACTTTTTCTCCTCTAGTTTTAATCTTATATTATAAATAAAAACCTAGTTTATATGCTTTAATTCATAATTAATCATAAATCTGTCAATATAATATCAGTTCCATTTACTCAGTCTGACCAGTACAAAAGATTGTTGCATTTTATTTTTAAAAATTAACTGTAAATGTTACTATCTATATATCCATGAGGAACATACTATTGGAAGATATTAGACAAAAATAAGCTTTTTATAGCTGCATGTTAATAAGTGTCATTTATAGAATATTTTAATTTATTAACATAAATGGAATTTGTTGATCTATTGAAAAAAAAAACATTCTTTTTTTATAATTTATAACATTTACTTATTTATAATACCTAAAGGGAAATAGGTTTTAGGTGTGAATATCACAAACTGCAATGTGGATCCATTTTAATTGGCTTTATAGTGATTATCTATCCAATCAAGAGTGTTTTTATTACTGAAGCTAGGGCATAGCTTCCTGCACTGGTAAAACTAATTCCACCTTTACCCTATATTCTAATATAATTTACATAAGCTGTTTTAGGTCTTAAAATGTGCCACAGAAACATTAATAATCTGTGCTTCATTTTTAAAATGTTTTTATTTGGTATCAATGTTATTGCATGATTAAGTATCAATATAATTTTGTTAAGCAAGAATCTAACATCAATAGAAAAATAACATATTATTCCAATTCTTTTTTTTTTATTGTAGGTTTCTATTATGATAGAATATAAATTACTTATATCCCAAAATATCTACTACAAGATTTCCTTTTATATAAACTATACCTAAACTATATAGGTTAGCCATTCTCTGTCCATTTTTGAACAATTATTAAAAATCTGTCTTTTGTTATTAAATTAGAATTGTTTCAACAAAATTAAGAATTCTAGAGGTGAAAGACTCTTAACTCTCCTTTGTGACCTGAGCCTCTAGCCACAAGCATAGCATGTTGTTCTTACAGCATTTGGTCAAAAGAGACTGTCTGGAGAAATAGGTGTTTTCCCTCTTAGAATATTTTCTTTCCTTTTAGCTAGAAAACACACAGCGTGGTGAACAAGGTCAAATATCAATGTAGTGTTGCAAATACAGAGAACACTCTTTACTAAGGCACTGTTAACCTCATAGAAGTAAAAAGATAATATTAGCACTCATATGGAACTCTGGGCTAATCCCTCCAATATACCATGCTGTTGTCAAAGTTATGACAAATAAGGGCCTTCCCTGAATGATGAACAAGATTAAATTACAAACACACCCAAACAAATTCAAAGGCCTTTTCTGTATTTGTGTGGGTGTGTCTGTACGTTTGTCAAAAATTTAACTTATATATATATATATATATATATATATATATATATATATATATGTCTTTAAGTGAGTTATTAACATCACTTACTGTTACAAAAATATTGTCAACAAAAAATTATATTTTTAAATGAAATAATTCATAATGTTGAAACCTTTGATTATAATGGTATTTCTTATGTAAATTGCAAATGGATTCACAACTAATGCAATAAAAGTTGAGAGAGAAAACCTTTTCTGCTTTATTTATTTATTTTTTTTAAATTCATGATATATAAATGATCCAGTTTTGATATAAGCTTTAAAAATGTTATATACATATCTTAATAAACTAATAAATTATTCAAGAAATTTGAACAATTCTAACAATTTAGAGTCATATGACAAGCTAACCGAATCAAATGCCTTTTTTGGGTCTAAGCTGATAATTGTTAATCTAGAATTATTTACTTCTGCATGATCTATTATAGTTATCATTCTTTTAATTTTGCTTCTAGTTTGTTTAAAAAAAGTATTTTGATCTTTATCTATCAAGTATAAAGTAATTGAAATACAAAAAGGCATTTCTAACCTAACATCAGAGTTAACAAAAACCCATAATAAATACTCTGAAATTTTATATCACAAAACTATGATAACTTTTGAAATAATTGAATTAAATTCATTATCTATGAATTCTTATAATCAAAAACAACTAGCAAACAGGACAACAAATATTAAATCCAGACAAATAAAAGGAGTTTACAATTCATAATCAAATAAAGTAGTAACAGATTTTAATAATATACTGGAACCATTTAGACAACATTATAATATTCTTAATACATTGAATCTTGACCTTATCTCAAAAACTGATATTAAAACTTTTCTTACCAAAAATATACATATTAAATTATCCCAACACCAAATTGACATAATCAATACACCAATAACAATGACAGAGTTAAAGTCACAAATATCAAAACTTAAATTGAATAAGGCTGCTGGACTTGATAACATATTACCAGAAATGTTTACACTATTACCAGGACAGTCATTATCTTTACTTTTAGTGTATAATATATCTAAAGAAGAATTATTCATGCCACCTTCATGGAAATATTCACTAATATCCCCAATAGTGAAACCAGGTAAAGATGAAAAGTATTGTTCTTCATACAGACCCATAGCATTACTTAACATAGATTATAAGATGTTTATGGCGATTTTGCAAATATAATCAAGCATTTTCTCCCTGTATTAATACATGAGGATCAGAAAGGCTTTATAAAAGGAATAAATACATATGATAACAGTAAAAGAATTATACCACTAATAGATTATGCTAAACATAAAAATAAAAACTTACCATTAGTCTCCTTAGACATCAACAGTGCTTTTGATACAGTAACTGGAAATATTTAAACTTAGTTTTAGAAGAATATAAATTTCCTAAAACTTTTATAAACATAATTATGACACTATATGAAAACTCACTAGCATGTGTTAAACTAGGATGTTATAGGTTAGGTCCCATCACAATTAAAAAAGGAACAAAACAGGGCTGTCCATTGTCACCTTTATTGTTTGCTTTATTGATTGAGCCCTTTGCAAATAATATTAGATAACAAGATAATATACAAGATATAAAAAATAACCACAAACCTAAATTTAAAACTTCAACTTTTTGCAGATGATATCCTCTTAACTCTGTCTAAAGCAAACCATTCTATACAAGAATTACTTAAAACCAGTCTAATTTTCAATAAGTTTCAGGACTACGGTTTAATGAAGAAAAAACAAATATATTATGTTTGAGGCCCAAAACAAATATTAACTTAAGTAAAAAATTCTCAAAATATCTTGCGTCTGAAGGAAAACTTCAATACTTGGGGGTTTATTTAACACATGACTTAAATGAAACTATTATATTTAACTATACCACTGTAATAAATAACATAGCAACTATGATTACAAACTGGAATAGATATCTATTCACAATGGAGGACAGGCTGTATTTGATCAAATCAATTATTTTCCCCAAATTTCTATCTCTCATTCAAGTCTTTGCACTGCCACCCCCTAAATGTATAAAGCAAAATTTTAACAAGGTAATTTTAAAATTCCTATGGTATCTACTTAAAACCTGAATTGCTCTAAACATTCATTTATCAAATTGAGAGGAAGGAGGAATTACTTTTCCAGACATGGAGGTCTATGCTGAATCTGCTGTAATTAAAGCTATTACATTATGGTTTAGCTCTTCATACTCTTCTATATGGAAAGAACCATATGAACAAATTTGCTTAACAACTATGCAAAGTCACATTCAAGAAGAAGTATTCATTATATCAAATATTTTTATTGGACTTTGAAATCATACATTTTGGATAATAAAATAATAAAATACCATCAATTTATATAAGTCACATGTTAATTACATTTAAAAAAATTGTAAATTCAGAACCCAATTTTAAATCCTGGATATTTTTAATGTTTACAATAGCCTACACTTCTAATAATTTTGAAACACTTCAATTCAATAAAATGGAAACATTGAAGAAAGCAAAATTAATATACTGGCATCAACTACTAGACAAAGGTAAAATACCATCCATATCCTTTCTTATGGATAAATATAATTTAACCAATGACATATGGCTAACTTTACAATCATTGAGACAATCTCTATTAAATAAAAGAAAAGTAATGCAAATATCTGTTAGACATGAAATACCTGAATTCATTGACTGTTTTTCAACAATCACAAACCAACCTTTCCAAGGAAAAACTTGTCCAATATTTACAAATTAATTAAAGAAATGAAAATATATCACAAATACTCTTATTGGAAATATTTTACTGAGATTAATAAACATCCTCCACAAGATCATAAGAAAAAAACATTTTAAGGTCCTCAAAACATACTACATTGTCAATACACTGGCAATTGTTTTCATGGAAATTCCTTCATAGGAGTTTTTACACTCCACATAAATTAGCATTAATGTTTGCCAAACAAGATAGTTGTTAGAGATGTGAAAGAAAATTAAAAGCAAACTGAGAACATGTTTTCTATGATTGTATAAAATTAGATATCTACTGGAATAATATAAACTCATTTCTTCAAACTATATTTAATGACAACTTTAGCCTAACTAAAACATTGGTTTTATTCAAATCAGCAGTACCCAGCTATGCTACAAGGAATAGACTATCAATTCTATGGACGCTGTCTATAGCCAGGAAAATAATCACCATTAACTGGAAAAAACATACTTCTCCTTCATTTGAGAAATTTAGAAATCTTGCTTTGACTGTTGGCCAAATGGATAGGAAGACTGTAAAGAAAAGAACTAACAAAATTACATCATATTTGAATACCTGAATAATAGTAATGGAAACATTGGAGAAAATGGACAATATTACCAATTGAATTGAAATCATTTATATTACATGCAAAACTTCTTTCAAGATGACTAGACACCATTGTAAATAGTTATGTTTTATGATTGTTTTAATAATGTTGTTGTAGTTATATTCTATTGCAGACATTCTGTAATGTATATGCATTAAAATGTATATACTGTAATATCTATATTATCTTAAAATGTAATTTAATTTGGAAAACAATAAAAATATAACAGAAAAAAGTATAAGTGATTATATCATTAATTTAATCTATTTGTGATTATTGAAATTACAGTCTTGTAAACTGAGATAAACATAGTTCAGAATCATTACCTGGTTTCAGTATAGGTATTGTTAAAGACTAATTGCAATGTGAATGAATGTCCTTACCTTTATGTATTGGCAAAAATAAAAAAGAGCTTTTTTAGCAAATGTAAAACCCATTACTTTATTTTTAAGTTTATTCAGTCGACCATTAATTTATGTCTTTCATTAGGGCGATGCTTTGTCAGAATTTTTTTTTCTTAATATAGTTGGTTAAAATCATATTTAAATTCTATGTATCTCTTTTGTTGTTCTTCATATTTGTTAAATGTATCTAACATTTCTTCTACATATGATGTTTTCTTTCACAAAACTATGCAACATACATGTAATTTGATTATCTTTATTAGTTTTTTTTTTCTGTTAGCTAATGTAATTAATCCCCTTGGTGTTGTTAAATATGAAGGCAATTTATTTTTTTATTGTTATTTATATTTTATGAGTTAATACTTCTGGTTATTCTTTTGTTGGCTCATTAACAATTTTGATATTCTGTTAAATTCCATTTTGTATATTGATTTTTCCAGATGGTAGTTTTTTCTTGTAGTATTTTAATATTCTTATCCCATTTTTTAAATTTTCTTCATATACTAGGGTTCATTTTCCAATATAAATAAACTTTTAAGTAGTCCCTTTGTATTATTTAATTTACTTATTATTAAACAGGTCCATTGACTAATATCACCAAAAAGGGGCATAGGAATTTGATGGTGATAAGTGAGGACTTGGCTTATGCTGACCAAACCAAAAACCCATACTAATACTTTGAGGGTATATGTGCCTCTATTGGCCATTAAGCCTGGCAGCTCTGTGTCAATAAGCTACCAACTGGTCAGTGTCCAGTTGTCCAGCTTGTCTTATCTAGGATAGCCATGAGTTAAAGCTGTACATAAGATCTGCCAATCATGATACAAGGATTGTTATACTCAGTATAGGTTCACTAACAGGACACAGTCTGGAAGTGGACAACATGATGGTAAGAAAAAGGCTAGACATCTTTTGTATATAGAAAACAAGATGGAAGGACAGTGCAGCAAAGTCACTTAGCTTGGGAATGCAGATACCTCGTAGAATTAAGACTGACTAGAAATTGTGTGGGAATTATGGTGAGGGAGAGGCTTCAGAAGACAGTGAGGGATGTCATCAGAATTTGTGATAGACAAATGGCAATCAGACTCCAGTGTAAATATAGGTAGTATTCATAATTTCAGCCTACGTCCCTTAACAGGGTTGTACTAGTAAGGAAAAGAGTGCATTCAGACAGCAGTTGCCGGACCTATAAGTAAAAACAGGACAACATGAGCTGATGTTGATAATGGGGGCCCTGAATGCACATACTGAGGATAGACCGAGCAGAATATGAGGACTGCCTGGGTCCACATGGGTGAGGACAAAGGAATAAAGAAGGAGAAACCATTCTAGACTTCTGTCTGGCAAATGGTTTGATGGTGGCCAACACATGGTTCAGCAAGAGAGATAGTCACAAGATTACATACAAGAGTGGCCAACATGCAACTCTGGTAGACTTCCTCCTTGTAAGTAAAGGACAGTTGGCACAAAGACTAAGAATCAGAACAGTATTTCCTGCGGTACAGGGGTTCTTTCCTTCAACCCTTGTTTTCTTAATGAGTAACCTTGTCACTTAATGAGACATTGTTCTTAGGCCACCCCTGGAAAGGGATGTGGTCCAGTGAGCCTACCTAGTTAACTAATAAGATTATTATTATTATTATTATTATTATTATTATTATTATTATTATTATTATTATTATTATTATTATTACTGTTGGGTAGAGTCAGCAAGTGCAAAGTCATCCCCAGTGAAACAGTCAGCCCATATAAACCACTGGTTGCCACAATCAGTTGCAAATAGTGGTCAGGGAAGACTCCAAGGTCAACAGAGACAAGGATAAATGTCTGTAAGTTGATTAGATAGAAAGCTCCGGGCACACTACATAAGAGTTCTACAGAGGGTGATCATTATCAAGTATGCAGAGTATTAAAAAGTAACATTGAGATGAAAAATTCAGATTCAGATGCTTAGTCAATAACATTAAAAAAAAGAGGTCTCCCATCCTCCTTTATTTCATTTATCACTGTTGTATATCCACAGCAAATTAAACAAATTTTCAATGTGTCTCTCTGTCTAAATCACAGGGAAAGCAACACCAGTTAAAACCCCAGAAGGTGAAAGACCCAAATGTAGTTAATTCAGCACCCACTTCTGTAAATGATCACTACAATTACATGTTTAACAACAGTATCTAGATCTAATATACCCTAGGACTCTGTAGGATATTGCAATAAGTATGGATGCTTATTCAGCAAGAACGCATATATGGAAATCTCATTATTAAAGAAGAGAAAACACAGACAGTGATATTACATTTTCAGATCTAAAGAACTTTATAATAAAGATTCTTATAATTGGCATCTTAAAGACTGTAATACCCAGTCATTTGCCCATTTCCTGTATTGCAGTGCTTTAAATTTCTGTATGCAGCCAGTGTATCTTGTATTTCAATTAATTTGGATGTTTTTGCAATTTTATTTTTTTCTCCTATATTCTTTCAAATGACTTTCAATTACAAAACATGTTTTATTTATAAACCTGAAAATATAAAATATGAAAAAAATAAACTTGCTCTATCTCTTGACCACAAAAAAGAAAAAAAAAAGGAAAGGGGAGCTTATCTGCTATAAATCATTGCCACCATCACTAATTTTTTGTAATCGTTATGACAAAACAGTATATTCAGCAATCTAATTGTACTGCAATTCTAAAAGCTCTCAACCCTCAGCTGCATAGAGTATCCAAATTAAAAACATTGAAATTAATTCACATCTACAATCACTGGACCAACTGAGTAATTTAGTTAGTCAAACACCATTTGAAGTGCTCATACCTATATAATTAAAGTTTGCATTCTTTTGTGCACTTTCTATGGTTCATATATCATTTCAGATATTATATTCTCAATATAAATCTTCAAAATTATTTATTTTTTAGATATTTCTATTATACAAAAACAGATTTCTAACATATCAGAACATTTCTTCTTCATGACATGAACTATAATCTGTTATGTCTTTAGTTATGCTTTTGCAACTAATTGTAATGTCTTGTGCTGTGGCTCTCAAATGTAAACAAACTTTGTATCAGTGTGCTTGAGCTCTGACATTAAAACTGTCCATTAGGCAAACAATTTGAACACAGCTCAGGCTGCCTTTAATGATTCTGTTTAAGGTTACTTATAAAGTCACCATGGGACTATTCATATATATTGAATTACATTATATGAGACTTCCTTTTTCTATAAAATTTTCATATCTACCTGAAGTACACTAATCAAATAAATAACAGTTTAAATTCATACAATATTATAACAGAAGAATGGAAACCACTAATAAATGTGCTTGTTTTTCCTTTTTTGCCCTCATTTTTAAATGGTTACTATGTGTAATAAATGAATACGAAAGATTTATATGAAATACTTGTTATATGAAACAAGTATTAAAACAAATATATAAAACAAAGACATGTGTCTGGAGCATTTCTGCCTGGGCATCCACTAAAAATTGACTTGTTTCAAGTCAGGCTTTCCCAGTAAACAAATGTTAAATAAATAAATTAAAAACATATAGAGACTAAAACTTATTTTATGTTTTCCAAATGAATTGCTTAGGAACAGCAACATATTTAAGGTTGTCTTGCTTTTTTATTCAGTCTTTTTTAGTTGAATAAATAGCAGTAAACTTTATGGAATAACAAGCTATTTCTTAATTTACCAATATTATGCTGTACATCTCTTTACTATTTTCTCTAGCATATTTGTCAGACATAAGAAGATTATAAATAAATACATTTTTAATTGTATTTTAACTTTTTGTAATTGTTACTGTTTTCCATTTGGATATTTCAGCATACCTTTATAAATTCATTTCTATACAGTCCTTTTCTTCCTGCAGGCAAATTCTTCATTTAGCTAGGAAGGGTAGATGTACTTTTAAATTGTTTTTCTTTCATTACCTTATGACTGGTAAATGCATTTTTATTTTCTCCATTACCTTACTAGATTAGTAATTACCAAATATGATGGTATTTTTGCCACTTTTGGTGGAGGATTTGCCCATGTTATTTTTAAAATTAAGTCCTTATGAATATTTGAGATCCATTTAACAATAATAGAAATTAGAGGAGCCCAATGAATAGTTTGGATAAGAATCTGATGGATCTTTGTATACCATGAGATAATGCCTCTCGGAGGTTCAGAATTTTAGGAATCTATGAAGTAAAGACATTCATCATAGCTAGTCCTTCAATGTTTTCAGGTACTTCATAAATCCTCATGTTATTTTCCCTATCTCTATTCTCTAAATGCTTGACTATTTCTGTTAATCAGGTGTATTGCTTGAGAAGAAATTCTATTTGAGTGTCTTCACTATTTATCCTTCAAACTCATTCAAAGCCATTAATTTTATTATTCTATTATTTTATCATCTCTTTGAGAAGACTTGCTTATTGCAGTCTTCTTTGATACATTTCATTTTTCTATCCAGTTTATCAATTTTCAAATAAATCTCCTGAATGTTTGTACCTGGAGATTTTAAGTCTTATTTTTACTGGGCTGTAGTTTGGAGTTATTCATCTTACTGAATGAATCAATGTTAGAATAACTACACTATCAGGATTTTTTTTAAGAAATTCTCATAAAAAGGAAACAGTGGTTGGTATAACTATTTGAAGACTTCCTTTTAATTACATATTCTTTTAAGAACATTATACTAGTAAACTTCTGTTAAACATTTTTTTCCTGGAAAGATCTTTCTTGATCCTTTCTTGAATTCTGCACTGATGTATTTGCATAGTTGTCCATGTTCATTATTCATCATTTTAATAGGCTGTAGCTAAAATATGATTCTTCTGGTTCAGTCCAAGTACATAAATAAAAACAAAAATAAATGATTTTGTACTTTTAGTCTGTGTAACTCTAATGTGAATTTTAAGTGCAGCATATAACATTTAAAATAGTTAAAGCACTCAATGGAATGCACAGAATGAAGATGCCAAAACTTTAATGTTGAATATATGCCTTTGAAATATATCTTATATAAAAAGTATTTATTTTTTATTTAACATTTGTTGACCGGGAAAGTCCGACTAGGTTCCACAGATCCTGTTTTCAGCAGAGGCCTGGGGAGAAATGCTCCAGACGCATGTCTTTAGAATGTGGGAGGAAACCGGAGTACCCGGAGGAAACCCACACGAATGCAGGGAGAACATGCAAACTCCACACAGAAGGCACCCTGGCCAAGAATCGAACCAGAGAACCTCTTGCTGTGAGGTGACAGCATTAACCGCTGCACCACTGCGCCGCCCAGTAGAATATAGTTATAGTATATATTATTTGCCTGAAGAGAATATTCAGTTTTATTTGAGAAAAATGGTTATATCAAGAAACAGTGAGCATTTTCTATTTATGTATAAAACTGTGATCAGAGGTTTTGAGTCTGCATTTGCTATGATTAAAGATTTGTGCACAAGACAAGCTGTATAACCGCTCACCACCAACACACAAACTCACATGCACATACACATACAGTTACCTAAGGTAATTACCTCTGAAGTTAGCATTATGTAAATGAACTGTAAATGCTGGGGAGTTGCTCAAAATCTATTTGCATTTCTCCTTTCCTTGACAAATTAACAGAAAATTTTTTTGAAGCACACTGTTCAAATATCTCATATTCAAACATTTGCATTTTTGCATTTGCCACATCTTTCAGGCATTTTTTCCTCTCTTAAGGTTGACTGTGTGTTTGTTAAACACTAAAAAATAGTGTGTTTAATACCTGTCAGTGTGGTTGTAGTTCTAGTAAAACATTATACTAGTTACATATTTGAAGGTGATCATGGTCAAACCTTATTTATAGTTCCTTGATGGCCTCCAAAATTGTAGAATTCCTTCCAGAACAGCAGAACATTATTAGCAAAATATATCCAATCTTTCTGGATGCTTCGACACACACACACACACACACACACACACACACACACACACACACACACACACACACACACACACACACACACACACCTGATATTTGTGAAGCCTATCTACTAAAGTTGTCTTTACAGACCTAATAGAAAGATAACTGAACAGATCTTTATTTACAGCTAAAAATTATTTCCATTTTTAAAGTTACAGAAGAATGCTGTGATATGTGGTTGTGAGTCAAGGAAATTATACATTTTTGTAAGTTATTGATATAATTTTTCCAGAGAAGAGGAGAAGGAAATATCCGTGTGATCATGTACAGTGATCTCAAGTGGTTAAAGACCAAACAAATTGACTTTGTTGAAATTAGATTGCACACTAGAATTAAATATTTACAGTAGCTCTGCTAACCAAATCTCTTAAAATAACTGGTAGCCATTAGATTATTTTCACTTAATCCATGAGTACAGTGTCCTGAATGTGAAAGGCAACCTCACACCAGAAGACTAGTTGTTGTTTATTTTCTTATGGATAACTTCAACAATTATTTTAATTTTTAAAATATTACATGTCCCTGACTCTTTTATGATATTTATTGACGGAACTGCATTTTAACTATATACCCCATCTTGTATCATATTTGTTATGCTGTTTAGTAAGGAAAATGCTGACCTTTACTTTTCCTCACTAAGGTGATGTCTCAAAATAAATTACTTTAACATAAATATTCTCTACTGAAACTGAACTGACAACAAAATTAAAAGCAAAACCTCTTTTCAGGTAGTGTGTTTTGTGTCATCACAACATATTAAGAAAAGAAATTCATGTATACAAAACATTCATCACTGACAATCAAATCAAATATACAAATAAGCTGTCTCAGAGGAATAAAAGTTGAATGTTCTAAAAAAATACAGATACAATCACCAAACTAATGCTATACACTGTTTATTTTATTTTTTCATAGACTTTATCAGAGTAATTCAATTAAACAATACAAAATGTTTAAATATGTTTTTAAAAACACATTACCACATCAGCTGACATGACTTTCATTACAATAAATATACTTTTAAAACATACCATAATTTCAGAATAAAACTAATTTTTGTAATTTTCCTACATGCTTTCTTAACACACAGCATAAACCATGTTATGATGCATTCAAAATTAATTGCCAAAAGGGTTACCTAAACTCAGTTTTATTCACCCAGCTGCCACCCTGAGTACAAACTGCTACTTTTTGTATAATGAAAAAAAAAAGAAATGTCTTAAATCATTACAATCCAGGGCATATTTAGTTAATGCACATTTAGGATCCTTAATCTAAATGCTATATGCATGTTCATGCATTCTGTGCCTCTCTGACTTAGCAATATAGAATGCATTATTGCAAAATTCTACATCAGTTTTGAACTTTACATACACTGTTAATGCAGATTTTACTTATTTTTGAATGTTAGGTTTCTAAGGGTTATAAAGAGAAGAACTTTGCATCAAAACTTTTAGAAATCCTATCTTGAATAACTTTTACATTTTTCTAGTAATCACACCATATGGCAGAAAAGGGGCTAGTTAAAGGGTACATGATTAGATTATCACGTTTAATTTCAGAAGAAGTTAATATAATATAGATGATTATTAGTGGGTTGCTGGTCGTAACCAGCATATTATGCGTTCAAGACATGGATGCCAAGAAACTTACTTCAAGAGCAAAGCTTGCGAGGTGAATCTTGACATCAACGTTGAGAACAAGTAAGAAAGGATAATGATAACAGACCCAATCATAATTCTTTGCAGGGCATGCAGCTTTAAATGCTCCATGTACTACTAATTACAAAAAGAAATGCTCAGCGTTTGTCTTCTTTCAAAGTCATAAAGGGCTTAGTAAACACTGTCTGAAACACAGTGTAAGAGATTCTGTTACGTTAGAAAAAGTTAGAAACACACTGACAGCGCAGTTAGCAGGCAAAAACAAATCTACTTTTTATTTTACAATTTTCATTTGCTGGGCACTGTCAGATTTTATTGCTTAGCATAATACGCAGTCTTAATAACTGAAGCAGGGATGCTTAACATCTGCTAAAATTGAGTCTTAAGCTATACAAATGCTTAACATATTTACCTTTTTATGGATATCATGGCATAATTACTGTACTCCATGCTCTACAAAATAATGTTTTAATGACAGAGGTTATCCAATTCAGTCTATGGAAAAGATAGCAGACAAAATGATTATATGTGGGAATTCTGAAGAAGTTGTTGGAATAAAACTTAAAGGGCAATAGTTCGAGAAGAATTATACTAATACCATGGTAATACCTTACTGTAACAGATTTGATGTAATTAAATAAATATTAAAGAAGAACTGGGAAGTGATTATTAGCTCCTTCCACCTAATATTAAAAAAGAACTGGGAAGTGATGATTGGCTCCTTCCACCTTAACTAAATGTTGGGATCTGAACTTAATTGCCTGTGTAA
Source organism: Protopterus annectens (assembly GCF_019279795.1). Lineage (NCBI taxonomy): Eukaryota > Metazoa > Chordata > Ceratodontiformes > Protopteridae > Protopterus > Protopterus annectens. The sequence continues at coordinate 1,357,331,067 of NC_056731.1, forward strand.
AAAGAGTCTGAATAGGAAACAAAGATCAAAATCAGTAAAAAATATAGAGATAATGAGAGAAAAACTTGTGTTGGTAGAATGATGAAATGTGGAGCATGCAAACAGTACAAGTTCATTAATGATGCATGTGGTATAATAGCTGCTGGATGTCCAAGGCTGTTAACATGGAAATGATGGTTTCCTTGTTTAACAAACAGAATTGTTTGTGTGGCCAATTGCATCTGTTGTACTACATTCCAGACTGGCAAAACAAAGGGGCCGCATAGACAAAGAATATGTTAATTAGTATATAGCATTAAGATTATAGATCCTAATAAAGCACTAAGTAAACTTACCAAGGAATGTAATTAAGATAATTAATTAAGAGATTTCCTTTCTTTTTTTTTTCATTGTAGAAAAACCATCAGTTTCTACATGGGGTCACATGGCAATTAATTTTTGAATACATTGCAAAACCATGTTAAAATTAAATAGTTTCTATTAATTTTGTGTTGAAAATGCATGCAGCATAATTATGAAGCTAGAGTATTATTATATAAGTATGGTATAGTTTAAGAGTATATTTATTTTTAATTAAGTGTTGTAATGAAAAACATGTCATGTTATGTGGGTTTTTAAAAATTGTTTAAACACATTGCATGGTTCAATTGAATTGTTCTGATGAAGTCTAATGAGATTGATCAACCATTTGTTAAACTCTGCGAACCAAATCACATTGACAAGAGTAACCCTCAGCTGGTGTGTGTTTACATTTAAAGTCATATAATGCTTTTCTATCTTGCACTAAGACTGGTATTCATAGTCATTTACAAAAATGTTTTAAGGACTTTGCGGGTGAGTGACAACAGGCACAGCTGAGCAATGCAAAACATTTCTGCCAATTCACTGTGTCTTTGAATGTTGTTATGCAAATGAGCAAATAATGAGATGGAAATGATGAGTGTGGTAAATGTTCATATGCTAATTAAGGCTATGTTACATGATTTGCAATTCATAGTCAATTTTCCCACTTTCCACAGATGCGCTATAAAAAGGAAAGGATTGCTAAGTCTATTAGAGTTACAATTGGTGAAAATGCTATTTCTTGCAGTGAGCTTTGCTATTTCAATGTCAGAGTTACTTGTCATGGCTGGATCGAAATCAGCTAAGAAGGTGAAATTATAAGCAAAGGACAACACATTATAACTTTGATCAAGAAGTCCTTTATAGGTTTAGAGTGGACAGGGACATTATAAGGGTCTTAGTCAGCATGTTTGACCCTCATAGGGGCAGTGTTGGAATGTGTGGACTTCCTATTCCTGTGGACACCAAAGTATGTATGTCGCTCATTATACTTGCTACAGGGACCTTCCAGAGACATAATGGGGACTCATTGGGAATCTCACATAGGTTTCTGCCTTGTTGATGGAGAAACACTTCCTGGATGTACTCTTGGAAGATGTGGATCAGGACGTCTATTTCCTGGTGTCACCTTAGGACCAAGCTTGGACTCTGGGTACCTTTCATGGGATGGCATAATTTGCTGAGGTACTCCGTGTGATAGATTGCACCCATGTTGCAATTAGGACACTTTCTGGTCCACAGGGTGAGTGGTACAGTAGTAGGAAGGGATACCATTTCATTAATTGCCAGGTAGTGTGTGATACATGGGGGTACATCACCAATGTCCCTGACAGTGCACATGATTCCCATATCTGGCACACCAGCTCACTTTACCTCTTTTTCCTGCATGGTAGGATACCCAGTGGTCATCTTGTTGGTAAGTTCATTTTTTGAGTAAGTAGTTATTTGTGTTAATCTTAATTGTTTTATATTAATCTTTATTGTATTTTGTTTCCCTTCTTGCTCTCTCTTTTTCTCTATATAATTTTTTTATTTTATTTTATTTTTTAAGGGGATGAGAGATATCCACTGGAGCAATGGCAAGTGGCTCTGATGAGAAATCCATCTGGAGCTGCATAGTAGATGTATAGCATATCCCTGTCCCAGACCCATATTGTGAATGAGGGGGTGTTTGGCCTCCTGAAGAACAATTTCAGGTCCCCGAATGAGTCTGAGTGTATCAGTCATCAGTATGACCCAGCATCTGCATGGATGATGTTCACTTCCTGTTGCACTCTGCATAATATGATCATGTACAGGTCTTGTCATGAAGTGACTAATGCTGTCACTGCAGCACCCAGTTCTAGTCCCACTTTGACTAATGCTAACCAGCTGGCAGCAATAGTAAGGGACCATATGCAACAGGCGCGTGCATTACATGCAACTGCACATGTTAAGAGGCAGCTTCTCATCCAGAACTATTTACCAGGACATTCAGGTTAGTTTTTCCTTTATTTTTGGTAAAAAACACAAAGTGTATAATAGATGCATGCAATGATACCTGCATGCTATGCTGAGTGGTGCATTGTCTACGGTCACTGTTCATCTGACATTCTCTCTCAACTTAAAATATTGTTTTTTAACCAGATGTTTGTCTGAGTGCACATTAATTGCCTACTGATGCTGAAATGCATCAGATCAATAAATAAATCAACAGTTGCACCTGCTGTATTTTATGATTTATTTATTTATTCACTATGGAATAGAAGGTGGTACTGGCAACAATGACAAATTTAAGTTACACATGCCATTTCTATGTAAAGAGTTTGGTTTTAGTGCACATCAGATTTCTTGTTTACTGTCGTTCAAAATAATTGTGACTTTTGAAACTGTCTTCATTTGTGCAGTGATGAGGGTGTACTGGCAGCAGTTAAATGAAAATGGCAGGATGATTATTTTAATGTGTCATTTCAGTATGATATAGTGGATCAGGAAATGTTTGCTCACTGTTGCTGCACTTTTTATTCTTAAATGGTTGCAATTTTAGAGTATGGTGAAAATAATAGCTGTAAATAATTAACTGCTTATATATGCACCCTCCACTCTCAACAATACATTATTTCAAGTAAACATAAATATTTATCAATGAATGTAATTCACAGTAGTTCTAAATCAAATGAGTAATACACATCTGTTATTAATAAGCCTGGTGATGGTGCAACTGATTTGGAATATGGGTTACTATGAGAACTGTAAGGTGAGTTGGTGCAATGGTGTGATCTAGAAGAAGGTGATCCTGCTGTCAGTAACCTGACAGTAATGCGTGACCATGACACTGACCTGGAATGTGAAGTTCTCCTAGGTGTAGATGACCATTGACGTGGCCTGTGAGAATTATGTTGTGATTGCTCACTGTGAGTACTGACTTTACTATGTTGTCAACCAGTGCTAGCATCATTTCATATCCCCCCTCATGTCGGACAGTACTCCATCCCCTGCCCCTCATAAGACTGAGTCCAGCTTGACACTGGTATGTCCTAACCAGAGCATGCATGGAGGCTGTAACTCATGCTTGATGTGCCACTGCCACGTATCAGTGACACCATGGCATTATACCTGCTCTCTGCCAATTCATAGTGATGTTGAAAATATTCACCACATGACTCTCTCTTGCAGTGGTCTAAGCCCTAATTGTGTTATAGCACATTTCTTGTTGTGTGGCCAGTACTTTATGTGTTTCCTGAGGAAGTGCTAAATAATTTCTGTGTTTGGCACCTCTTTGTAATGTCACTGTGGGCAATGTGGCCTCAGACGGCCTGCCTTCATCCCAAAACTGTTCTTCTGTATGTGGAGAAACAGGTATAGATGTGCAGCTTTGGTCCTGCTGTAAATTATGAGTGGAATGTCAGTTTGTGTTTGGCTTTCTGACAGTTGTGTGATGTAGTGTCACTTTCTATAGAGTTATTAACATGTTGTGAGGTGAGAGGACCTGCTATTAAACCTGGAGACTGCCTCCCACTTCCTTCAGGCTGTCTACTAAATACAGCTACATTTTTATCATTATTATCATATAAAACATTAATAAAATTGCAACAGCATATGATATAGCATACTTACAAGGAAGTGGGGGGGAGGGGTTGGGACACTTACCATTCATTCTGCCTTCATTTTCATTTGCTGCTGATGTACAAGTCTGAACTAATAATAATGAATTGTGACATGTTTAATTTCAGCACTCTTTGTCACCATTCAGTGTACATTTTAAACTAACAATTGTATCCAAACAAAGAACTCGCGACCAACAAAATCCGCAGTATAATTGCTAACGAGTTCACCATGAACCACTATAGAAAATAGGTGAAATAGCAACTTTATAAAAATTGTATTAATACTTTATTGAAATAACAATTGGCTAAGCGATTTCATCTAAAAATACTTTAGACTTCATCTGAACCCCGTCTATTAACCAAGCCTTGTTTAAATAGTTTAACCCACCAATCACCACTCATGGCATCAGTAACAATTAATAATTCATGTGACTTTCAAAAGACTTACAAAATACACATCAATCAAACCTTCCAAATTGCTTATATAAAAATTGCACAACAAAACAACAATATAAAATCAAATTTCCATGACACTAATAACTACTCATTGCATAAAATGTGTAATATACACAATTCATAACTACACATGTTAAAAACAATGAAATACATATAAGAAGGCTGAGCATTCTTTATATACTGGTACATCATAACCTAGCTTGCAACACTGGTTTTATTGAGATATATTCATTAATGCCAGGAGGTGTAGTGGCATTCAACAAAATCTGCCATCTAACCTCGTTTTCTCCCAGAATGGCCTTAGTGTTACCACCTCTGCTAGATATATTTACTACTTCCAATAATGCAAATTTGAATGTAGTGCAGCTCTTATTGTCCCTAATATGCCTGTATAAGGCGTTATTTTCATCCTTTCTCCTAATTGCGCACAAATGATCATAAATTCTGTCTTTTAAATGTTTCCCAGTTTGTCCAACATAGAAACTGGGACATGAAGTACACAACACAAAATAAATAACATTTGTAGTTTGACAATTGCCATAACTAAATTGAATGAACGTTTTATTAATATTACCAACCTCAACTAACATATCCTCTAATATTGCTCTGCACTGATTACAGTGTCCACATTTTTTGGTACCATTTTTACGCCCTTTATAGATGACCCGTACTTTTCAAATTTCTTTTTAAGTTGTTTCCAACACTGTGTACGAATCTGGGTTCATCTCCAACTAGAGAAAACAACCTGTCATCACACTTTAAAACATTCTAATTGTTTCTAATGATCTTTTTGACCTGTTCATTGTGACTGTTGTAAGGTAATATACAGGCCCTGTAATAATCCTGACCATCTTTACTAGATACGGGAAAATTATAATTCCTATTGTAGGCACCCACAAGAGGTTTGTTCTTTTTACCCCACTGACTACTGACATAACCACTAGCATCATCAATCACATGTGCTGGATATCCTCTTTCCCTAAATATAGATCCATTAAAATTCAGCTCTTGCAACATCTCCTGATGGTCTGATGTCATACGTATACATTGTCCTTTGACAATATTATTTTTTAACTTAAGGGGATGGCAGCTATTGTATTCCAAATAGGAATTACTAAAAGTATTTTTCCTAAATATCCAGGATTTAAAGCCACTGGTAGTAGAAGAAATATATGTATCTAAAAATGCAATGCCCTCAATACTAGTCTGATATGTAAATCTTAAGTATGTAGCAGATGTATTGAGATACTGAACAAAATTTTCTATATCATTAATATCTCCTTCCCATATAATAAATACATTATCCAAATAGCTGACATAACATTTGATCTGTTTATAATATTCACTATTAAAAATAACTTAATTTTCCCAATCTAATAAGACTAAATTAGCATATATAGGGGCACTAGCTGCCCCCATAGCCACACCCTTACTTTGCCTATAATATTCACCTTCAAAAAATATAAAATTATAATCCAAAACTAAACTCATAAATTCACTAATTAAAGTGACCCTGTCCCATTCTAAGTCAGTACCCCTACGTATGCTGTTAATGAATCTCTCCATCCCATCATCACGTGGGATACAAGTAAATAAATCAATAACATCAATAGTGACCAATATCAATTTAGGCTGCCATAGAGAGGGAGTTAACCTTCCCAAGAAATCCAATGAATCTTACCAAGAATCAACCACCTTCCCAAAAGGGAAGGTCTTGGACCTACTTCCAGATATAATAGGTCTAAAGGGTGGATGGAATAAATCCTTGTGTACCTTGGGAATACCTATCATCGTGGCCAAAATGGGTTCTTCAACTTTCAGAAAGTTATATAAATCAATGTCTATTCTATCCTCAATAAGATATTCTTCCAAAAGTGCATCAGTTCTGTTGTAAGCAATATTAACCTCATTAATGGAGGATGTCTCATATCTTTCTGAATCTTGTATTATGAGTTGTAATTCATTCAAATATTCAGTAGTCTCATATAAAACTACCCCCGCACCCTAACTGGGTTGCATAATTCTAATATTGGAATTATTACATAGGTCACACATGATTTTATACTCTTTTTTACTAAAATTATAATGTATAACTTGTTGTCTATTATTATTCCTATATCTATATATTTGATCTATAACTACTTTTTCAAAACTAGCTAAAGTAGGGTGTAAATTAGGTGGAAACACACTTTTCTTATAAAGCGGCGTTGATACTGATTGTTTCTTAGTTCCGTGGAAATATGCAGAGAGGTTTTATTTCCTTAAGTATAACTTAAATTGAATTATATTTTCTATTAAATTAAATCTAGTGTTGGGTACAAATTTCATACCCTTTCTAAATAAGGCAAAATGAGCATCTGTTAACTGCAACGATGTATAATTATAAATAAAAAATTATTTTGACCATATTGAACATCATTATACTTAATGATGCAATCCCTATTACTGTCTACCAATTCCCCCTGTTTTCTCTGTGCTGAGGTGGCTGTTGCTTCCACCAGTTGTTCATTCTTTTCCCGTACTGTTCCCCTCAATATGTCTCTTGTTCTAAAAAAGACCTATAATTATCCTGCCTATATTTCATTCCATTATTTAGCGCACCATTAATTCTACCCTTATTGTTAGGCATGTTATATGACTTGCTTTTCTTATTCCATTTGTACATACTTCCCTCTTTATACTGTTGCAAATCTCTTTTTAATTTCTCACATTTCCTTTTAAAAATTTTTGGGGAATTATTATCAGCCACCTTAAATTGCTTGTCAAACAAACCTTGCCACTGGTCAAATACCAAATCTTGTGTAATAACACTGCTCAGTATATCAACTTCCTTAAGAACTTTGGCTAATTTATGATCATTACATTTCAAAATGAATTTCATGAAGCTTATTCCAAAGCCATGGAACAGTGTATTACATTCAAGCAACAATTCATTATTTAACTCAATACCCATCGGTCGCTTAAAGATGCGTAACCCCATGGGAAAAATTTTAAGTTCTATACAACAGTTTAAATAAGAGCTCTCTATTCGCTGTCTTTTAATCAAATTTACCTTATGTCCAAAATCATAAATCAAGTCTTTTAAAGTCCCACTACTGTCCGGGCATGATGTTACATTGTCCTGTAACACAGATTCAGAAAAACAGTAATTATTGTCATACATAAAGCCATCCAAATCCCAAACATTCCTTGATGCATGTTCACTCAACTTCTCCATATGTAAAACATTCAGATTGGAAACTGTACCTTGTAAAACGGAGCTACCAATGACTGAATAAGTTTGTTTAGGTACCACTCTTTTCGGTTTGGCTCCAGATATCAAATATTCATCCTCTGTACTGTTGTCTCGGCCCACAGAACCCATACACTCTTGCTCTTTCCTCCGTTCATTGCCCACAACTGCACTATAAGAGGTTCCGATATTTTCTGGTGTAAAGCTAGAAGCTTTACCAGCGCCATTACTCTTTCCTCCCTGAGGGGAATTGCTGTAGTCACAGGATTGCAGTGTAGATGTATGTTCAGCTCCAAAATCAGCTGTTTTACCGGGCTGACTACACAGCTTGATCAGTCTTGTGAGTTCCCCTTTGATTATTATGATTTCGGATTGCAGCTTCTGAATTTCATCCCTCCTGATGGGTGAAAAAATAGAAGGAAGCTCATCTAGTGAATTTATGGTAAAAACCGACAATTGTATCCAAACAAAGAACTCACGACCAATAAAATCTACAGTATAATTGCTAACAAGTTCATCATGAACCACTATAGAAAATAGGTGAAACAGCAACTTTATAAAAATTGTAATAATACTTTATTGAAATAACAATTGGCTAAGCGCTTTCATCTAAAAATACTTTAGACTTCATCAGAACCCCGTCTATTAACCAAGCCTTGTTTAAATAGTTTAACCCACCAATCACCACTCATGGCATCAGTAACAATTAATAATTCATGTGACTTTCAAAAGACTTACAAAATACACATCAATCAAACCTTCCAAATTGCTTATATAAAAATTGCACAACAAAAAAACAATATAAAATCAAATTTCCATGACACTAATAACTACTCATTGCATAAAATGTGTAATATACACAATTCATAACTACACATATTAAAAACAACAAAATACATATAAGAAGGCTGAGCATTCTTTATATACTGGTACATCATAACCTAGCTTGCAACACTGGTTTTATTGAGATATATTCATTAATGCCATGAGGTGCAGTGGCATTCAACAAAATCTGCCATCTAACCTCGTTTTCTCCCAGAATGGCCTTAGTGTTACCACCTCTGCTAGATATATTTACTACTTCCAATAATGCAAATTTGAATGTAGTGCAGCTCTTATTGTCCCTAATATGCCTGTATAAGGCATTATTTTCATCCCTTCTCCTAATTGCGTACAAATGATCATAAATTCTGTCATTTAAATGTTTCCCAGTTTGTCCAACATAGAAGCTGAGACAAGAAGTACACAACGCAAAATAAATAACATTTGTAGTTTGACAATTGCCAATACTAAACTGTATGACAGTTTTTTTAATATTACCAACCTCAACTAACATATCCTCTAATATTGCTCCACACTGATTACAGTGTCCACATTTTTGGTACCATTTTTACGCCTCTTTATAGATGACCCGTACTTTTCAAATTTTTTTTTAAGCTGTTTCCAACACTGTGTACAAATCTGGGTTCATCTCCAACTAGAGAAAACAACCTATCATCACACTTTAAAACATTCTAATTGTTTCTAATGATCTTTTTGACCTGTTCAGTGTGACTGTTGTAAGGTAATATACAGGCCCTGTAATAATCCTGACCATCTTTACTAGATATGGGAAAATTATAATTCCTATTGTAGGCACCCAAAAGAAGTTTGTACTTTTTACCCCACTGACTACTAACATAACCACTAGCGTCATCAACCACATGTGCTGGGTATCTTCTTTCCCTAAACATAGATCCAATAAAATTCAACTCCTGCAACATCTCCTGATGGTCTGATGTCATACGTGCCACATGTATACATTGTCCTTTGACAATATTATTTTTTAACTTAAGGGGATGGCAGCTATTGTATTCCAAATAGGAATTACTAAAAATATTTTTCCTAAATATCCAGGATTTAAAGCCACTGGTAGTAGAAGAAATATATGCATCTAAAAATGTAATGCTTTCAATACTAGTCTGATATGTAAATCTTAAGTATGTAGTAGATGCATTGAGATATTGAACAAAATGTTCTATATCATTAATATTTTCTTCCCATATAATCAATACATTATCCAAATAGCTGACATAACATTTGATCTGTTTATAATATTCACTATTAAAAATAACTTCATTTTCCCAATCTAATAAGACTAAATTTGCATATATAGGGGCACTAGCTGCCCCCATAGCCACACCCTTACTTTGCCTATGATATTCACCTTCAAAAAATATAAAATTATAATCCAAAACTAAACTCATAAATTCACAAATTCAAGTTACCTTGTCCCATTCTAAGTCAGTACACCTACGTATGCTGTTAATGAATCTCTCCATCCCATCAGCACGTGGGATACAAGTAAATAAATCGATAGCATCAATAGTGACCAATATCAATTTAGGCTGCCATAGAGAGGGAGTTAACCTTCCCAAGAAATCCCATGAATCTTTAACTATATGTTCAACTTTCAAATATATAGGTTTCAACCAAGAATCAACCAACTTCCCAAAAGGGAAGGTCTTGGACCTACTTCGAGATATAATAGGTCTAAATGGTGGATGGAATAAATCCTTGTGTATCTTGGGAATACCTATAATCGTGGCCAAAATGGGATATTCAACTTTCAGAAAGTTATATAAATCAATGTCTATTCTATCCTCAATAAGATATTCTTCCAAAAGTGCATCAATTCTGTTGTAAGCAATATTAACCTCATTGATGGAGGATGTCTCATATCTTTCTGAATCTTCTATTATGAGTTGTAATTCATTCAAATAATCAGTAGTCTCATATAAAACTACCCCCCCACCCTTATCGGGTTGCATAATTGTAATATTGGAATTATTACATAGGCCACACATGATTTTATACTCTTCTTTACTTAAATTATAATGTATAACTTGTTGTCTATTATTATTCATATATCTATATATTTGATCTATAACTACTTTTTCAAAACTAGCTAAAGTAGGGTGTAAATTAGGTGTAAACACACTTTTCTTATAAAGGGGCGTTGATTTTAAACTAACCTTTAGGAGCAGATGATGGCAAATGCTGCAGCAGACTTTGGTTTGATGGAACAGTGTCCACACCACCTCTAATTATTCCAGTTCCACCATCTTCTGTATTATAGTCATTCCCATGGATGGACTGAAGGTATTCATCATCTGGTGTTAACTTAATAAGATTTGGAGAGCCTCATTGTAGTTGTCCTGGAAATTGCATTCTGCCTAGCCTTGCTTCTAGCACATGCTAGCATATAATTTGCCCTTTTCTTGTACTTTGTCATTGATCTGTTTCTGCCTCCAACTGTATTGATTTCAACTACTACTTGGCTCCATTTTTTGCTCTTCTCAGCTTGTCTGGACCCACTTTACCAAAATGATGTTTCCCATATGCCCTAAGTGCTGCCATGAGTACATGATTTTTCTTATGGTTAAAGTTATCATGTCTATGCCTTAATCTATTATTCTCCATCTGTACTACACAGGAAAGAAAGGAAAAATTATAAAAGGACCACAGTCAGACACTTCACATTACTGTCTGTATGACATAAGCTGTTAAACTATAAACCACTGGCTTGCTATTCTTGGCACCAACAGAAGTAAATAAGCAGACAGAAATGTTATGTAAACTCCACAACTGCAGTTTATTCAATGCTTAAAGTAATTACACCCGACCAAAATCACACTACAGTACTATCTGTGATTGCTATGTATTCCTCCCTCACTGATAATAATAGAATATCACTTTTATTAAACATGTATTTCTGTCCTCTGCACAGTACATTTTCTCAACTATAATAACCATTCCATACATGTATGCACAGCAGGAAACTTCTGTAGTGATCTATTGCTCATTTATTGCAATTTCAGTGAAGAGCATCACATGTCAAACAACTGCAAAGCACTTGACTAGAATTACTAGTCATGCAATGATGTAATTAAATGCACACTACACTTCAAAATGCATATAAAGTGACCTTTAAACATGATAGTAACTGTTAATTTGACTCTTAATAACAAGTAATTAATCTCTAAAGTTTTTCTTACTTTTTGATGTCTGCGGTATGTATCCTAACAAATTTGCCACCTGTCTTGGCTATTAGCAAGCCAGTATGGAGCAGCTCAAACCCGGTAGCATAAATTCAGGCCAATTTACATGTTTAGAATGCAAATTAGACTAATTTATATACATGTCTATGAACTGTAGTATTACACAAATGTGTTAAGAAGTACATCAGTGTATTTTGGATTTTGGATGATTGTGAACACATGTCCCAGAGTACACGAACACATCTGAAATAGATGTGGACACACTGTGGATGTTTATGAACTCCACAGTATTCTGCAGCCATGCCAAGCTGTTTGCGGAGATGCACTGCTTGGTCTAAATTAGCCAATATATGAACATACTTGTAAAATTCAAAATAGAGTCATCTGAATGTGAGTTTAAAAGCAATGCAGAAATTAATTCCTATCCATCCAACACTGTATGCCATGCCCTAACAAGTGATACATATAAAGTGCTAGAAATAATGTTTCACATCACTATTGACATTTCTTTCTCCACCGCCTTTATTAAAAAAGAAAAAGTAAATAAATAAATAAAGAGCAAAACATATGTCCCACTTCTCTGCATGACACACACTGATTTTACAGTAAGACAAAAAACAGGGAATTTCATCAATAAATATTCCTGTTAACACTCATTGTAGATAACTTAGAAATAATTCATTACTAATAGAAAGGTCTGCTGTGTTTTCCTTTAAGAAAAAACATTGTGTGACAAACAAGTTTTGGTTAAACCAAACCTGAAAATTTTATCAGTACTGGTCTAATGAGCATGCTAGGGGCAGCCATGGTGGTGCAGCGGTTAGCATTGCTGCCTCACAGCAAGAGGTTCTGCGGTTCAATTCTCGGCTGGGGTGCCTTCTGTGCGGAGTCTGCATGTCCTCCCTGTGGTTGCATGGATTTTCTCCGGGTGCTCTGGTTTCGTCCCACATCCCAAAGACATGCAGTAGGTGGATTGGAGACTCTAAATTCGCCCTAGTTGTGAGTGTGTGTGTGTGTGTGTGAGTGCCTTCTGTGGAAGGTTGGGCGCCGGGCTGGCAACTTGACACTGTAAAAAAACTCCACTGCCAATCATGAGCGGACAGATGATCCACTGTGGCGACCCCTAACCAGGAAAAGCCGAAAGAAGAAGAAGCTCTAATGAGCATGCTAACAAAAAAGGGGTTTGGTCAAGGTCATGTCACACTCAACAGGGAGTGGTTCTAACCATGCTTAGAGAATGGGTAAACTGTACGTCGGCACCCTAATTGTAGAATGAACTTTCTCCAGCATGGTATTAATGTACAAGTAATGCCCACTAAAAACAACTCTGACAATTCACGAAAGCATATCAAGCTGCCATGGAGCTTGGACTGAAAAAAAAAACTAATGGCCGCAATTACTTTAAGCACATTAAGGAGCATTTCTCCTGTTTATTGAGTGTAAAATACATAAAAAAAATGAAAAAACAAAAGTATGTATGTTTATGTCTGTGTGTGTAAGCATCTGCGTTCATTTGAGTGAAAGCAAGATCAATCAAGCCATTATTTTACACTTGTTAAGCAGTACGTTTGCTGTTTAGTGAGTGTAAAACTAAATATAACAGAAAAAAGTGTGTGTGTTTCTGTTTCTGTGTGTATGTTTCTGTCTGTGTGTGTGTGAATGTATGCTTCTGTGCATGAAAGTGAGGTGCGTGAGTGAGAGAGAGAGAGAGAAAGAGAGAGAGTGAAGAGTGAAAGTGATCCGAAAATGGCAGCAGCAGCAGTATTCAGGAGGTTTATGTACCTCTCACCTCTTAGATCAAGTTAAATGAATAAAACCTAAAATAAAGGGGGAACAAAGGCTGAAAACAGGAACATATTCCTGCTAAAACATCACAACATTTTTACAGTAATAGGAATTGTGTTAGCATGCATTTTCTGAAGTGCAAGTGTGTGTGTGTGTGTGTGTGTGTGTGTGTGTGTGTGTGTGTGTGTGTGTGTGTGTGTGTGTGTGTGTGTGTGTGTGTGTGTGTGTGTGTGTGTGTGTGTGTGTGTGTGTGTGTGTGTGTGTGTGTGTGTGTGTGTGTGTGTGTGTGTGTGTGTGTGTGTGTGTGTGTGTGTGTGTTGGGGGGGTCTGTGTGACAGAGGTAGACAGTGAGAACACTGACAGCAGCAATTAAGAGGTTTGCGTACCTCTTGACCTTCTAGCTCAAGAAATCTAGATAAAGCCTGAAATAAAGGAGGAACAAAGGCTCAAAAAATAGGAACATATTTTAAATGTCATACTTACAAAAATTTAAAAAGTAAGTTAAATAACAGGATTTGTGTTAACGTAAATTTTCTGAAGGAAATAAAATCTGAAAGTCAAGTGTATGTCATTATTTAGTGATTTCAGTCCCCAATGACTGGCAAGAAACCATTTTAGCAGTAAGGGACCAAAAACTAAAGCAAATATCTAGCTATTTTTAAATGATATATTTTGGATGTAAATGCTTCCTTTAATACCATTTACATATACTACAGCAACTTTGAAACAGACAGAGGAACTGTTTTACATCAAAAATATGTAAAAAAGTATTATAGTAATAAAAAATATAAATAAGTAAATAAAACACAACAATTTAACAGCAATCTCATTCTCTAAGTGCAATAATGCCCTCCAGGGTGTGTGTTAATGTGTAATTAATGCACTTCCTGGGGTGTAGAGGCCCTCTGTCTGCAGCGTCAGTCTCACATACCCTGTCAGGTGTTACTGCTTGCTTAATGCAGCCCTCATCATTGAATGATGGCAGCACTCATGTAGGCATGAGGCCCTGCTCCTGGCTAGTCTGAGAAAGAAAATTTAATAACACTCTACCTTTTGCATGACTTCTACCTGATGAAGATCCATGTATGCAAGCATCACAGTACATGGAAATAAATTGATATCTGGCAGGAGTTGGATGACCACCTGTCAACCCTTACAAGGATAACCTGCTTCAGTCAGCAGAACCATCACTTGTATAATGATTTGCAGAAGCATAGTGAAATGGATGAAATGCCCTTATTTATGAGGTTGACCATATAGAAAGCCTTCCATACAATGGAGGCAACGTAGTTGTCAAAAGTCAAGTTGCTATCAACCTGGGTGCCCAAGTCGCTCACAACTGATTGCATGCTTAGGTTATTGTTATTAATGTGATAATTTGTATGGATGACATTTTCCCCAAAGGGGGATAATGATGCATTTCTTGGCATTCAGTTTGAGGCCATGCTTCTGGCAACAGTTATTAGTTTGGGTAAGGCCCTCTTGGAGTATGTTCACATCACTGGGGGAATTTAAGACATCCATCTTTTGTAGGAAGAGGAAAAATAGTACTATGTGTTAACAGGTAACAACAATAAATATAAATGTCAGTTGAGTATGAAAATAATAATCTGTATCGGTAACTCTGTAAATCTATTAGTAAAGTTCAAATATCAGTAATGTTGATGGCATATAGTAAAGTTAAGAAATAAAAGTTGCAGTTTATTTAACAGGGAAAGTCCGACTTGGAACGAACCAATTTTCAGCAGAGACGCGGGGAGAAACGCTCACCTTTGTAATGTGGGAGTAAACTGGAGCACCCAGAGAAAACCTACACAAACACAGGGAGGCTATGCAGAGCCCACACAGAATGCACCCCAACCACGAATCGAACTGGAGAGCCTCTTGCTGTGAGGCAACAACACTACTGCTGCACCACTGCGCTGTCTGGTTACAGATACAGATGTAACAGATGTAAAGAATTGTCTACCATTGCAGGAAAAAAGTTGTAAGAGATAATATTACATGAAGACAGTTTTTGTGAGAGATGCCTAAATATATGTAAAAAGAATTGCTTAACTTTATTTTTTTTCATAAGTATTTCTAGCTGCACATACAACATGGATGAAATGACACTCACCACACCCTAGTTGGAATGCATGTTGGGGGACGGGACTGGGGGTTACTTTGCTGAAAGAATGAGCGGTACAGATGTTTTCAGAGAACATGCTGTTTAACTTCACTATTACTAAAAAATCAGACAAAGATCCACAGAAAAGGAAATTCACACTTTGAATTGATACATTTCAGTTTTTGCAGTTAACTATTGCACACTGTTAAATTGATTTATGTAACATTTGTTTACTGGGAAAGTCCAACTTGGAACAAAGCCAATTTTCAGCAGAGGCCCAGAGATAAACACTCCAGACACATGTCTTTGTAACATGGGAGGAAACCAGAGTACCTCGAGAAAACCCACACGTATGTAGGGAGGACGTGCAGACTCCACACAGAAAGTACTACAGCCAAGAATCAAACCAGAGAACCTCTTCCTGCCAGGCAACAATGCTACTGATGCACCACTGCACCATTCAATGTATTTTTGAAACAAAAGAAGACATTTCATATTTTTGTACTATCCTACATAATTCAATAGAATATTTAAGTACTGCATTGCAATAATACACTCCTGTATGCATATGAAAATAGGAAGGGAAAAAAACAAGAAATGCTGCAGAGATTATAAGACATGTATATGTGGTATATATATAAATGCAGATTGACAAGTTTATCCTTCTCTCTTTTACTTATAGGTGAAAAGTGATACAGTGTAATAGTCAACAACAGAAGAGATAAACATAACATCTGGTCGAGTCTGCTGGTAAAGCAAATTATTATACAGTATTCAGGTTAGCATAATAAACACTAATAAAGCAATGCTTTTACCATTGATTTCAGTAGTACTTCTACGGACAATGTTGTTATACCTTTACAGCTGAAGGAAATGCAAATGAAGACAGAAACAGATCAAGAAAATGTGTCATACTTTGATTTGTAAGCATGATTAACTGCAATAATTAATGACTTCTTCTTTTTTGCTTCTTGTCTGGGTACTGTAAAATCTGTAAAGTCATAACTGAAAGACACAGCCCTTCAGAAAGACAAAAGCCCTTACCATTTCAGTTCATCACAAATATGCATAAGCACTACTCTTATACATATCCCAGTTAAATAAGCACTTCCCTAATCACTACCCTCAAGTGTAAGTATAAGCACTTCTCATACACAAGTTTACTTTAATAAATATATTTTATTGTGTTGATATCTTGCATTAAAATAGTATTGCCTGTAATTATTGTATTGTTGTTCTGTTTTGCCTCTCCCCGCCCTTTCTCTCTCTCTCTCTCTCTCTATTTTGCTTATGCTTTCCTTTCTCCTTTGTTGTTTTGCTTATCTCTCTTTGTTTTCTTTTATACAGGTTGAAATCCCTCAGGGACAGACCAGGCATGTACCTCCCAGGCTAGGGAGAAATCATGCTGTGCCTGTCTGGGGATGTCCCTGCATGGCTGGAGAGGAGGTGCTAGTCTTGCAGGCACTCTGGCACCTGACAGCTCAGGAATGAGGACTTCATAGTTTGGTTAAGGATGGACTGGTAGGGGAAGTGGGAAGGAGAATTCAGCCAGTCAAAGCTTCTCTTCAGCGTATAGAAGATATGTTCACCCAGTTGGTGCTGACCACATTAACAAGACAGGCCCCTCACCCTCAACATTGGTTTCCTTCATTGCAACACCATCTGGCAGTGGATGTGTTTGAGGATCTGTGGACTAGGATTAGAGATGGTACTTCCTCAGCCCTTCTTCCCTTACCATTTATCCTTCACCCTCTTCCCTATTTCTCACCTACACTAACCTTTTACAAAAACAATTGAAAATAGGTGAGCTGTATGCCCCAACACAAGCATAGTGCCCATCCTGTTCCACCTTCTTCAGCTCAAACCCTCTTGATGCTTCCCTTGTGTGTTCCCCTCTTTGTTTTGTCTCTTCTTTTTGCAATTTGTCCTATTTCCCCTTTTTATTGTTTAAGGAAACCATCAGGGTATCCATAAAAGGATACCATATATGAAAAAGTTATAATCCTTTTACTTAAAAAATATATAAATAAATAAAACAGCTGCTGTGCAGTCTGCAGCTTTTCTACAATGCTTTCTGACATGCCACTGCAGATATTGTTTATGATTCTTAAAATACTTTGCACACAAAAAAAGGCAAACGTCATACAGTTTATGTAAAAATTGCTTCACTTTTCATATTCAATGCAGTTGTGTTTTGCTGACCTTATTCACATACCCACACTGCTGTCTGCATATGACTGCTACACATTTGCAAAGACCTGGACTATGAATACTGGCCTAGGCTTGGTTACATCCTTGTCCTTTTTTTGTATATCATTTCATATTTGGAGAGAGTGTATAAAATTGCATGAAATATAAAGTTGTAACTTATATAACCATAGTATTAAAATAATATACACATGCATAGCATGTTCATTATTCTGATACAATGAAAACATACTACTTAAATAAATGATAAATCCTAAAAACATCATAATCACTGTGTGGGTTATGCTGCTATGACAATATCATGAATGGCTGAAAACCACAAACAGCAACCATCAAATAAGTAAAAATGAGAACTTGTAAGCTCATAAACAATGAACACACCCAAATGTGAAAACACAAAAGACCAAACAACAGAAAATGAGAAAATATTGTCAGAGAAATAAAAAATATAAACAAAAATGCCAAAACTTAACTTTTTTCAGGGGAGCAAGTTTCCCCCATTCCTGACACCCCCAGACTTAAATATACCAACTCTATGATTGCACCAGCTCTGTGAAGGAAGGAATCTCCTTGAAAATAGGAATTACTGTTGTTGCATAGTAACTACCTGAGTGCAATAATTCCCCCAGTACAAACAGAACATGTGAGAACCCACTTACAAAACATATACAACCCATCCACCTCCAAAACCTACCACAACTCAGAAATTAGTCATATGAACACTGATTCATCATTATTGCTTTTCACACTTACAATAACTCAGCCTAATATGCAGTTGCTCATTTATGACTGCTGCAAAACATTTTGATATTGTGTGCATTCGAACACTCTAGCTGCATGTGGAAATATTGGGCTTCACCCAAATAATTAAGGCTAGCATTTGAATGTGTATAGCAGCATGATCCATACCTTAAACACTGTCCTGTTGTGCATTACTAAATCTCAGGAAACTGCAACATAAACCATGTCTATTTAATTACTATTCTACTGGAATATGTGATTACTAGACATTACTCGGAGACAAAGGAGAAGATTCTGAGTCACTGCACACATCAATAACCCTCTGCAGTGTTGACAACTTTGTTGAGTTGACAGTTGTAGAATCCTCAGACATAATTTCATATCTATCAGCTGTGACTGAACAGTGAATGCATGTCATATTGTAGCTCTGTATGTTATTCAAGTGCAGAGTGTATTGGATGTCATACTGAATGATGGATTAATGGGGACAGATGGGTAACATGAGGGAATGGTAGGGTATATATATTGCAGTGATATTGTAAGCCTTACATATAAACAGAAGGAGGGCTTTCACATTTTAATGGTAATGTAGGTTGTGTGCATACTAAACTGACAGTGCTGACCATATACACGAAGAGACTTGGAAAGCTTCATTGGAGCTGCTCTAATTCAATGGACAGGACTGGATGTATTTGGGGGACTCAGTACTCTATGACTCTTAGTCATGCTCATTGGATGTGATGTGATTCAGAAGATGTCTGTTTATGTGTATGAAACAAAAGTGCCTCTTGTCAGACGAACTAGTTTCACTGGCTGGTTAAATTATTTACTCCAACCAACATGTAACCGGTGACTGAAGAATTCTAATCCATAGTGATTAGCACCTCATGACATGGTTCTGCTGTTCTATCCAGCTCTACATGAGGGCTTCCCTACACAATCTCAAGGAGAAATTCCCTGAACATCAGTAGCTAACAGGAATTAAAATCAAATAGCATGAGGCCAAATGATTTTCTCCATAGGAAATCATTGTCAGCACACAATTTCTAATTGCATGCCTGCAGTGATTTAATTTCTAGGGAGATTTCTCCCTTCTTTGAGCAAGTGTGACCATGAAGTTGATATAAATTAGTTTGAGGGGTGACAGGGTCTTGTCCCTCTCATCAAGGGGGTGCAGAGAGGTCTTGCCTCCTGCTAAAAACAAGAACAATGTCGTTTTTACCCTTTTGCTTTTCACTCACTTTTTTCCTTCTGTAGAAACATTGACTTTCAGGAAGTTGGTGTTTCATAGAAGAACACTATATGAGAGATTGGCCTACACTACTAAAGACGCACTACCTGCAACAGATTCGTGGTTCTGAATGGTTTGTGAAATGTGTAGTGAGAGGGCACATCAACGCAATATCTACAAAGGAAATGCATGTAACGTGGTGACTAGTGAGTAAAGGTGTGTGTTGTGAGGCTGTATAGTTTCTATAGTAACAGCATAAAAGGTGCTGAGTGGTGGGTGAAGCATGTTTAGTTAGGGTGTACATCAGAGTAGTGCTGTGCAGCCTTTACAGAAGCACTGCTCATGGTGCAGAATTGTGGGTTCAACTTGTGCACTGACAGAATGTCAGCACAGCCCTGCACACCCTGCATAGGATCAGCACACCAGGTGCTGGATGGTGGATGAAGTATGTGTAGTGAGACAATATCAGGATAGCCCTGCACAGTCTCTATAGATATGTCACACAAGGTGTTACATTAGATAGCAGGTGAGCTATTTGTAGTAAGGATGCACATAAGGATGGCTCTGAAAGCCTCCAGAGGAACAGTAGGAAAGTATTATGTACATTATGTCACATGGTAATGTGTTATTGCACACACTTAAAATTGGAAGATAAGCTACATAGTGCTTCATACATAGGAGGGCTGCACACAGTATTGATAAAACCTTCTAACTCTAGAATGCAGTCTTATTAAGGTTTTTCTACATTTAACCTCTATTTTTCTTCACTATCATCTCTACTTGGCAATGAGGCAAATTCTCATAAATGTCTGTACCTTCACTCATGTAATTTTGTGATTGCAATATACAATTACTTAGCTTTGTGCTTCTATGTAGCAGTTAATGTATGTTCATTAGCTTTCTCTTTATTTTCTTATTCTGTAAATAGCTCATTTACATTTTTATTTAATTTATTGTATCTGTACATCTGAAGCTTATTGTTCCAGCTTATTATAGTGTTGTACATATTTGCTTAGACCTATGTACTGAAGCTTAATTTTGCTTTTTGTAAGTAGGGCTGTGATTTATAGAGGGTTGTGCAGTGCATAGTACAAAACAACTTGAGTAGTAGCCATGTGCAGGATGTGGATGACTCAAGGATACAGACTGTGTGACAGTGCAGGAGTTGTAATAGCATAGTACGGAACACATGCAGATAAGCAATAAATGAGGAACACCATGTGAATGAGCCATGGGATATAAGAAAATGAAGGGAAACAAAATGATAGACCATTGCAGAGACATAAAAGGTGATATTGCCCATACATACCCATTCTGAATGCCACGACTGTGTGCAGTACATGACAGCAGCTACGCTAGCAGTACAGCAGCATGTTGTGGCAATCACTGTCAGGGCTAATACTTATGATTTTGTGAGTCATTCAAGCCAGTGGAGCAGGTGCGTGTAGTGCCAGATTTACTACCACCAAAGATACCAAAAGAAAGAGGACAATTTTTGTGTGAACAGAGATGGAAAGTAACTATTTGAACTGTGTTGTTCCACAAGCAGTATCAAGTGGAATGTGAGGCATGCCCATTCTGTGGAAATAAACATATATGTAGCATTAATTTCCTAAGCTGCAGGAACCTTCTGGCAATCTATAGGATACACAATAATGATCTTGGAAGAGCCAGCCTAGAGAAACCTAAACCAGTTCCTGGACATTATGCTACAACATATGGAGGAGCATATCTGGTTACTTAGGCAGACCTATACACACATGTACCATGCATGATGGAATCAGGCTTTTTATAATATGCTATATGTTCCATGTTGTAGGTGATGCAGGATATATCTTGAAGCCCTGGAGGATGACTGAAGTACATAACTCTCAGATGATGTAGGACATGACCTATAATACACCCCATGCTGACATTTTAAAACATAGTAGAGGAAATATTTGAACTATGAAGGGCTGTTTCTGATATTTAGACACCTCTGGAGTAGCAGTGCAGTATAGTCCAGACACATGCACCAAAACATTTGTTTTTTGTACCATACTACACAATATGGTGAAGAAATGAATGGATCCACAGGGGAACATCAAGTCAGGACCTGTCATGCAAGTTACAGCTGCAAGAGTATGAGGACAGGGTGGGAAATCAGTGGATGAAAAGGCAGCAACAGACCCACATCAAAGTTGAGTTGGTGCAGTAAATTGCAGCATTGGCAAAGATGTTGGATGCATACCACAATGATGAGTTACAGCAAAGGCAACACAAAATAAAATGATACATGCAGTATTACACCAAGGCTATGCAGAGCAGTGTGACACTGGTCAAGCTGTGCACCAGACATTATCATACTCACTCAGGATAGCAGCCGGCCAGGAAACAGTCATCATCACTTGTACAGATGGGATGGGATGCAGTGATCAGTGAATGGAAAACTATAATGTGGTGAAGGGTCAAAGGTGAACATGATAGCTACATATTCAGGGAATTTGTTTGGAATTGGGAATTGTTCTCCAGTGATGTGGCTGGGATATTATGACATTACTATTACCAGTGTTCATTGGGTTGGATTACAGCATTGGGGCTGAATCTGGTTAATGGCAGGGAAAGGGTAGAACTACAGTACCATGCAGATGAACACTGAGGAAGTGTCCTATGTGTTGAACCCATTAAGCAAATCTGCAATTCATTCCATGTGTCTTCAGTCTACAGTGATATTGTTTCAAAAACAGTCCATGTAGTCTAAAAGCAAATAACCTGTGATTGACCACCTCACATTTGGGCCCTCCCATGACTGGGGACAGAATGGCTTGCAGAAACAAAACAGATGTATGTTGCAATATGTATCATGTATGTGATTACAGAAGCTGTATTTGCTATCAGAGACCTCAGCAACAATGTTGTCTCCCAATACTTATATTACAGGTCACTATGCAGTTTTGGTGCATGTTGTCCTGCAAGTCACAGAGCCCACTATCTCTGCAATGTGGAATCATGTTGATCTGTGAACAGTTATTAGTGCAAATGCCAGTAGAAAAAAAAGAGAAAGAAAAACTCTGCTGTTAGCAAAAGTTATTTAGGCAGCTTTTATTTGATCTACCATCAGTTTTTGAAAAAAACTGTCAATCAACCTTTGTACATGCTGCTGACAATTCCATGCAATATAGCTGTGTCTGGATCACCGGCATGTACACCTGCTGGTTGATTCCGAGCATTGCATACATATCAGAGGAAATACTCAAATGAGGGTAGAACCACATACCTTTGCATTTCTCCCTTATGGTAGGGATGCCCAACTCAGTGGCAGTGCACATGTCATATGCTGTGTGTTCATCCACTACCTCTGCAGAGGCCTTTGCAATGGTGTCTGTGGGACTCCTCATCCTCCAGTAATGTTGTAGACAGTCCCATGGAGTCATCAGACCATGCCAGCTTCATATTGCCATCACTGTCAATCACAGATGTCCTGCTGATGTTAGTTCTATGTTGCCCTGTTGTGCTGGACCACATGGCACCACTGTAATTCTACACATATATATTTCCATTCTCCTGTTGCATGCATACTGGTATAGATGGAAACAGCATTATATGGTATGTTGAAACGCATACCATGTTGTGTAGATCTTTGCATCTACAGCCCAGAGGTACCCAGAAAGACATGTATGCAGATAGCCCATGTTCATTCCCTCTCTTCTGTCATGCTATAGTGTATTCTATACTGTACTGTAATAGATATTATTAACTTTGTACTTCCTCTCCTGAAATATGAGTGTCTGGTGTCAGGCCTGCTCCCAAATCCAATCTACTACAGGTATGAAGGGCTATTTTTTTAATCTGGTTGGTGAGAGATATGAACAATTCTTTGACCTCTCTCAGTCACGTCTTTGTTGATTGCCTACCCAACTGTGTTGGAATTGACTATTGCAATGTCTCATGCCTTTTCTTTTGCACATAATATCATATCAGTAGCCCTCCATCACACCTGTCACAGGGACCTATTAGGGCTTTGCAGTATTCACATCTTGCCCCAGCTCCTACTAAATCTGGACCTGGTACTGACCTATGCAATTCTTTTGCTAAGAAGGTTCATGTCATGTGTGTGTGGAGGGCCTACAGTAGCACTTTGTACATTTGGATAGTGAATTTTCCTAGGTATCACCTCCCTCAAGCAGCTGTGCTAATACCTGTACAAGTACAGACAGCATATATCATTCAGTGGGTTTATATGCTATGGCTGGCGTGCACATGATTATGACCATTACCTCCAATATGAGCCTGGTAAACATCTATAACTGCTGCTATGCACAACCTGCACTACTCCATATGATACTGTACTCATAGCCTTGGACCCCCCCCCAAGTCTGCAACTCAGCTACTATGGAAAATTTGTCTTGACATGGTGTAGAATGTCAGTGAAATGCTTACAGCATTCTTACAGTGTGTGATACTGCTCTTCCATAGCACTGATATCCTGGACCAGTGACTGCCATATCTGGTCCAGAAAAGCTGGTCAGCACTGCCTGTCTCCAGCACACAGTGCTTATGAAGCCTGAATGCCTGTAGCACAATGACATTTGCTCACAAAAAAATGACTATAGACTGTTTACTGCTGACACTGATTCAGTGACAGCTACTGAAACAGAAGCAGTCTAGGTATACCATACTATAGGTGAAGGAGAAACTTTTGGGATGTGTCATGCTATAATAGGAGAACAGATGGGAACATATACTGCTGGTACACCTGCCACATATTGGCATAGCTATAGTCCTTTCAGGAACTAGCTTCTTTCTTAGGACCTACAGGTTTGCATAGGGGAAGGTGGATATTTTTTGTGTTTCACTGTTGCAGTCATCACATTTGGGTTATCTGCCTACAGGTAGCCCTCAACCGGCGTGAATACCAGAGTTTTCGGATGTCTGCGTCAGATGCTGTTACTTCTTCCATGACATCAGGTTGTCAGGGGTATGAAACATGCAGCCGATGCCATTACATCAGTCTTTCTTGCTGTGCAGTGCCCAAAGCAGAAGCAGTTTGTAAGTGCTGGTCGGCCGTCTCCTGAAATTTTTGTTTTTGAGTTTCAGGCCTGAAATCTTCAAAAAGATAAGTGCCCTGTTGGGGATCCTTTTTTCTTGCTCTAACTGATGTCAGAAAAAATTAACAATTGTCTTGCATGTGGAAAGCAAATACCTCATAGAGATTTTCATTCTTACTGCATCACCTGTTTAGGCCCAGACCACAACATCCCCCGCTGTCGGTTTTGTGCCTTGTTCAATGCCTGAACTATTCAGCGTCAGGCTATTTTTGTAGCTAAATACTTTTGTTCTCAATCTCTATACTCCAAAATGGCTTCATTAAGCCATCCGACTACTGATCCTCTGAAAAAATGTAAGGATAAAGACAGAAACAGACCACATAGGTCCAAAACTGCCAATGATGCTTCCAATATGCTAGTTGCCAGTCCGCCGGTACTCAGTGAGATGCTTTTGCAGCCCCTGATACCCACTACTACAGATTCGCAGGCCTCTACTGAGACCCATCTGGAGTCTGGTATGCTGCAAGATGCTTCTTTGACTATGGAACCTGCTGATGTCTCTACCTTGGATGGGTCCGGAGCCGCTGTGCGGGCATCGACTTTGAGGGTGTATTCAGGCCTACCGAGTTTCATATCAAATCAATGACTTCGTTTCAAGCTAAGAATACTGAATTCCTCAGGCCTAAAGCTCACAATAAGCCTAGAAAACTGATGAACAAAACACATTCTCAGGCCCATATACCTCAAAAACAA
The DNA here is from genome assembly GCF_019279795.1 of Protopterus annectens. NCBI lineage: Eukaryota > Metazoa > Chordata > Ceratodontiformes > Protopteridae > Protopterus > Protopterus annectens. The sequence continues at coordinate 1,357,356,579 of NC_056731.1, forward strand.
ATGATTAGAATGGCTGAAGACCTTATTACCTCAAGTACAGCCATCTAGATTCAGTAGGCATTGGCCTTCAAAGAACTGGTCCTTTCCTGTCCCTTCCAGGCCTTCTCAGTCCAAATCCAGTAGGAGCAGACCACCAAGACTTCAGTCTCAGGCTATGCACAGATCTAAGCAGTGGGGGGTTCCCCACTTCCAAAGCAGGGAGTAGTAAGCCACCCCCCTATGGAAAAATGGCACAATGACTTATCTTTAACTCTACCAAGCCTTGTTCAGCTACTTGCTCCCTTAGGAGGAAAGCTCGCCCTGCATGCAAAACACTGGGAACTCATTACCCAAGAAAATTGGGTTTTAAACAGTTTCCCTAGGATAGAGATTCCACTTCCACTCACTCCCATCCCCAAGTGGATGGCCAGACCTCTCCCCAAACCAGTGGGCAGAGACCCCAAAACAAGTGCTCTCTCTCCTCAGCATCAGGGCTATTCAACCTGTCCCAGCAGAACAAAGGGGTCAAGGTTTTTATTCAAGGATGTTGCTGGTTTCCAGAAAAGAAAACTCCTGCCATCCCATCCTGGACCATTCTATTCTCAACACCTTTCTGGTGGTTCCAAAATTCAAAATGCTAACTCTTCAGCAGCTTCTTCCTATGCTAGCCAAGGATACCTGGCTTGCAACTCTACACTTAAAAGAAGCTTACCTGCACATCCCAATAAGGGAATCCTGCAGAAAATTCCTACACTTCAGGGCAGGCTCCATGCACTATCAGTTCTCTGCACTTCCCTTTGACTTATCTACTGCGCCCAGGGTATTCACAAAATGCCTAGCTCCTGCCATTTCATTTTGCTGGCAGAGAAATATTCATATTTACCCATACTTGGACAATTGCCTGAATCAGGCAGAGAGTCAGGACTTGCTATTACAGCACCTAGCATTTGTAAAGAGACTTCTAACTTCACTGGGGTATACCATCAACGAGAAGAAATCACACCTATTACCCTGCCAACAGATTGTATTCCTGGGAGCAAGCTTAAACACAACTTCCCAGATGGCATTCCTCACTCCAGAAAAACAAGTTCATTTGATAACCTACTTCAAACTACTGGCCACAAAAACCCAGCTATCTTCAAGGAAAATCCTGCAAGCCCTGGGGTTCATGGCCTCTTGCATTCTGCTAATTCCATATGCAAGATAGCATATGAGGAAACTTCAATGGTATCTAAAAAGTCTATGGTGTCAGCATTTGCAGGACCTAGAAACAATGATTCCTATTATTCCTTGTCTAAGGGCAGAGTTCCTTTGGTGGGCAGAGACCTGCTACCACAACAAAGGACTTCCTTTCACTCTACCTCCTGCCACCCAAACCCTAACAGCAAATGCATCAGACTATGCATGGGGGGCTCACATGGCAGGGCAGTGCATTCAGGGCAAATGGAACCCAAAACAGATGCACCTGCATATCAATCAAAAAGAAATGTTAGCTGTAGAGAATGCTCTGACAGCCTTCAGAAACCTTATTCTTCCAGGACAACTATTGGTAAAGACAGACAGGCCCATATACCTCAGTTATCAGTTATGTGGTACATAAACAAGCAGGGGGAACCCATTCCTATCCACTCTGCAGACTAGCCATGGATCTGTGGAACACATCCTTGAGCTACCAAGTGAACCTACAAACTCAATTCCTGCCAGGCAAACTAAATTCACTGGCAGATGACTTAAGCAGCAATCTCATGGACCCACACGAATGGAAAATGGAACACAAAATATTCAAGCTCTTAAGGAACAAATGGGGGACACTAGAGGTAGACCTGTTTGCCTCCCCTCAGAACTATCAGTTGAACAAATTCTGCACCAGAACTCCCCACCGTCAAGCTTAGAATGTGAATGCCCTGTCCTTTACCTGGGAAAGCCTCTTAGTTTATGCCTTTCTCCTTCTGCCTCTCCTCTCGAAAGTTCTACTAAAGATCAAACAGGACAAGCCAAGGACAATACTGATTGCACCAGACTGCCCACGCCAGCACTGGTACCCCCTCTTGCACAGTATGACAGTGCTACACCCTTGGCACCTGCCTCAGACCCTTTCCCTGCTGTTCCAGCAGGTGGGCCAGATTCTGCACCCTCAGCTTCAAACCCTGAACCTTGCAGCCTGGCTAATTCCCTGACCTCACCTCTAGCAACCCTCAGTAAGCAGGTGTTGGATGTCATTCTTGAGGCAAGGAGGCCTAGTACTAGAAAATCCTATTCAGAAAAGTGGAAAAGATACTGTTACTGGAGCCAGGCTCAGGGGATGGGCACAGCAGTGCCCAGCTTACCTCATATTCTAGATTAATTAACAGAAATGCACCACAAGGGCCTGTCTTTCTCTTCAATTAAGATTCATGCCTCTGCCATATCAGCACATTATAATACTGAGCCACCCCTCTTCTCTCATCCCCTGCTAAAACAATTCCTTAGAGGGGCCAAAAATTTAAGACTCCCCAGGAGAGCTCCCACTCCTGCCTGGGACCTTAACTTTTCATTGGAAAAACTCACTCTCTTTCCCGCTTTGAACCAGCTGCTACAACAGAGTTGAAATTCCTTTCTTGGAAAACAGGTTTACGTCTAGCCATCACTTCAGTAAGAAGAGTGTCTGAACTACAGGCCCTCATGGCAGTGGAACCCTTCATTATCTTCCATGCGGATAGGGTTTCCCTCAGGACTAATATATCCTTTATAAACAAGGTGGTGTCTAGTGTGCCTCTAAACTAGTCCATTCATTTGCCTACTTTTTTCATAAGCCTCAGAATAAAGAGGAAAGGATAATGCATTCTCTGGACGTACACAGACAGCTTAGATTCTATTTGGACAAGACTAAGCCTCTCAGAAAATCTGGCCAGCTGCTAGTTAGCTTTGCTGCAGGGGCAGAGGGGAAGGCCATTTCAAAGCAAACCATTTCCAAATGGATAGCACATTGCATCCATTTCTGCTACAAACACCATGGAAAACCTACCCCACAGGGGAAAAGAACACATTCCACCAGGGCTGCATCTATCTCTACTGCATTTTTCAGAGGAGTCCCTACCTGGGACATCCTGGAAGCTGCAACCTGGAGCTCTGTACTTACTTTCACCAAGCATTACCACTGCCTATTTTTTTCTAAATCCAGAGCTGGATTTACCACAGCAGTCTTACAGGGTCTTATTGCTAGCCCTAATGCTCATTAACTACCTCCACCCTTCCTTAGCTTTGGGACTCAACCCAAATGTGATGACTGAAACAGTGAAACATGAAGAACATAGTACAGTTGTGTACACTTACCATAAATGTAGATGTTCGAGTGTATTCATTGTTGCAGTCCTGATTACCCTCCCTCCAGCCCCTCTGACTTCTCTTGACTTTTACCTTTCCTCCTTGTTTGGCATATATTATATCATGTGTATTTGCTTTTTGCTGGGGGTATTCCATATCATATAATTGCTTCCTATTGTGGGGCATCTGACATCTGGGGCAAGAAAAACTGATGTAATGGCATCGTCTGCATGTTTTATACCCCTAACGACCTGACGTCATGGAAGAAGCGACAGTATCTGACACAGAAATCCAAAGACTCTGGTATTCAGGCCATTTGAGTGCTACCTGCAAGCAGATAATGCAAATGTGATGACTGCAACAGTGAATACACTCGGACATCTACATTTATGGTAAGTGTACACAACTGTACTTTATCCCTGGTGCCAACCTTGGCAGACAACTGAAGAAACATAAGTGACAAAGCTCTAATGTACTGCAGTGGGAGAGATACACATGTATATTCTGAACAATGTTATTGCCAAGACAGTAGGCCACAATAGATGCTAGACATGAAATATCATCTTCATTAAAAATGATAGGCATCCTCAGGGAAAAATTGTTCTAATACTGTGGGCTACATTCTTGCCAGTCCAATATTTGAACATATTTTGATATTGCTAGGCTAATGAAAGCTGCATACCTGTACAGGGATGCATATGCTTAACAATGTAGACAAAGCAGTTTAACAAACACCCTTATAGAGTACTTATCCTCTAAGAGCTGCCGATAAGTATTGAACGCATTTCTGTTCCTTTAAATGCTGCTGTGAAATTTTCTCCAAAATAGCTTTGCAAGTTTGCCTGCACATACAAACTCTATTTAACTTTATTCATAGGTAAATGAGACAAAGTGCCATGACGAATGTCTGTAAATTTCTTTATTTTGCTGCCTCAAATCTGCAGCATAAAGCACAACTTGGTGCTTAGGTTCAGCTCTGTCAAATTGCTGTTCACTTATAGAGGAAACCTGCTTGGGAATGCACTTAATGGTTCCTCACAGCTGCAAGATTCTACTGACTTTTCAGAAATCATACTTTATATATAATTTAGGTATGTGTAACCATTTTGTGAGGCAATTTGCATGACAATGGCTATCATCTGAATATCCATGGTATGTGAAGGATAGCAAAGTAATGCTCTGTACCCTTCATGGCCTTTTCGTGGAGTGGTTAATAGGCCCCTGTGCTATTCCACTCCATAAAAGTGATGCCTGAAATGACCAGCCTGTGTTGTTGTCCTTAATTGCAGGCATTATCATGACAGGGGAGCAGTGCAAACATCGGTATGATGATCTCTGATGCCGCTACCCTGATGAACTCCATGCATTAGGCAGCAATATTCAAAATGGTATTGTGAATGGAATGCATTGCAAATTTTCATTTTTTTGATATTTTCTTAGGTTTATATGAAAGACTATTTCTATTGACAGGTTTTACCTATCTCAGCTACCACAGGTACTACTATATAGTGTTTCAATATCAGGTGGAGGTATCAGTGGCATTTAGTGTAAATTGTCACTGGTTATTGAGGTTTTTCAGGGACCTGATATGTGATGGCTGCTCCATGTCTGGGTGATTTCATACCACCTGTTTTGTCCCTCTGTGTACAAGGACAATATTTTTATGTAAGTATATTAATGTTTGCATGAGGGGAAGATACCTGCCTGCTGTCTTCTGACTAGGAAGCAGATACTGGACACACATAAGGGACTTGCACTTGTCACAAATCTCTGATTTGACTTTTTTTCTTTCAGCAGAAACATAATGAGACTTGAACTATATCACACAGTTGGTAGGAGAGACTAGCGGCCAAACATAATTTGATCTATTGACAAATACTGACCTGTGTCATAAATATATCCAGTCCATTGTGAGGATTGCTTCACTTGAAGAATTCCCATTGTGTTTCCTTCCTGTAGATGTCTAGATAATAGAACAATGTTGAAGAGGCTATGAGTACCTCTCTGTAGGGACCCAAAAACCTTTATTGGCATGTAGCCCAACACCATAGGCAGAGGCGACCTACCCACAGTGGTGCAGGTAATGGAGGTTGTGGTAAACAGAGCAGTGGGTAAATACATGGCCAGAATGAAGAGCTTCCTGGAGTGGATTACAGATGAACTCACCTGGCCAGCTCTGATCATTAAGCTGCAAAAAGAGGGCATGGCCGACATCATTGGCCACCATGTCCCATCATCTAGTAATTAACCTCAGTAATATCACTGTGGTCTGGGGGGGCATTTGCCATGCTGCTTCTCATACTGCACACTCTCCCTGGCCTGCAGTGACCCCTTTCCTTTTGAGTAACTCCCTCATACCCTGTGACATTTTTCAACCCTCCAAGTCACTGTTTGCCTGTCTATTAGTTGTCTCTGTCCACCCTGTGTATATCTATCCTAGTGGCTGTATGTCCACCCCTATTTGTGTGCACTGTTTTATGCCTGGCTCTCTTCCCCTGCATACTAATCTACTCTCTCTCTTTCATTTATTTTACAATTACCCTTCCTAATTTTCCCTTCTCTTTATATAAATATAAAGGTGGTAATACACACTAATCATATAGTGCTGGCAAACTTACAGAAGCAGTGCTTGTAATCAAAGCTAACACTAAGGCTACTGCCAAGAAACAGGTATTGTTAATCTTCAGAGTAGGTATCTGTAAAGAGATACTGACCAAGTCACTCCCTTTATGTCTAAGGTACTGCACAAGTTATGTTTGTACTTTAAAGGGAAACAGCTGAAGACATCAGTCTATCATCATAGATTAGTAGAAAGATTTAATGACACCCCCGAAAATAAATACAGATGAAAATTGTACATGCAGATGAGAAAACTAGGACCAGTTGTTTCCCTGTTTACTGTTTGCAATCAGTGATGTGCCATAGCCTTCATCTCAATTTACATCAATTGAACTTCTGTGTGGCAGATGTAAAAAAGGGCCATATGACATTGCTATGTGACAGATGCCTTTTAAATGTACAGCAGGACACTGTGTTAGTTTACAGGAAATATTAAAGCTGGTAATCCCCTCACTAAGGGAGCTCATGCAAAAAACCCAGGAAATGCAGCAGTAAGTTTAAATAATAATAATGCCTGAATTCAACCTAGAAGATTACATAGTAGTTTATTGTGCTTGTGGAAAGTACACTTCTGGCCAAATAGCTGGATCCATTTTTGGTGACAGAATAAATAAATGCAGTAAACTACAAGTTTGACAGCCAGAAAAGAGAAAGTTTAGAGTATTTTACCACATCAATATACTGCAGCCATGGAAGGAAGCAGGGAATTCTGCAAAGTTTGCAAGCAGAAGTTATTACATGAGAGGCAAGTTAGTCTCTACCTGAAGCAAAGCTAAATTAATCCATCTCAAAATTAGAACAGCAGGGAGTGGAAGATTTTTTGTTAAAAATAAAGAAGTGCCTTCAACATATATCCAGAAAGTATACTGCACTATCGAATGTGGAAATATTCTGGCAGATATTAGCAAGACCACGGGATCTTAATTGCCAATTAAGGCAGCATAAAAAGGAGTAGCTTGGAAGGCTGAATTCCAAATGTCAGTGGTTGTATGTGGCATCTACTAGTAACCTTTTGTCAAGCAAGGATATACTGCATATTCCTGGTTTTCTTTGTCATGTTCTCATGGTTATGCAATCGGCATGTACCCGTGGCTGTCTAATCCAGCATAGACATAAACATCAAGAAGCTGCTTGTTGGAAACATAATCTGCACTTTATTACTGTTCATGCTCAGGCAAAGAATGGCTGTATAAATATATATCTATCTATATCTATATCTGTATCTATATCTATATCTGTATCTATATCTATATCTATATCTGTATCTATAGCTATATCTATATCTATATCTATATCTATATCTATATCTATATCTATATCTGTATCTATATCTATATATATAAACCTCACACAGCTACACTACAGGGCACAATTAATATATCCAGTAATACTGATGGTGTAAATAGATGAGAAAAATGTTTTTTTGGATAAAGGGGAAGAAGACAGATCATTTATTAAAAAGGTGCAAGCAAAGGGACATTTGGAAAAAAGTATGGAATTGAAGGATTGTGTCTCTGAGTGTGAAATGGAGTGGGAGATGTCCAAGTGGTGTAAAAGGACACAAAGATTTCCTTCTTCATGTGCAGCAAAGAAATAGCACAATTGAAACCCTTACAGTGCGGTCTAGAGAAGAAGCTCAGGTATGTATCCAGTATTAAGGGAGAGTCCCTCACAGCAAAGGATGGCAGAAGCCAAAACTCTAAGGTAAGCCACAGAAGCATCGCCAACAAGGACAAACCCAAGGAAAGAACTTGACCACTAAGAAGAAGAGCCTCCAGACTGCAAATAAACCATTAAAACTGTTTTCTGCCTCCCACAGACTAGGGTACAGAGGGAAATCAATTCCAAAGGACTTGATTTCTTCTCCCAACAAATCAAGTAAGGGAGGGGGAAAGGCATAGCCAGAAATATTTTCAGTTTACTCGGACATAGTGGACGGACACTCCTGGACATCTAAAAGGCCACAGATGCTTAACAAGAATAGTTAGAATGAATAATTGATTGAAATGGGTCTTCTCCACCTTCTTGCTGTTATAGTACCTTTGCTATGTAGCATAATATGGGTCTTTGACTATGGAATTCAATATTTGAACTAGTGACAATGGGACTGAATTCACATGTACCAATGAACTATTGATAGTAAATTGTTAAATGTTGATAATAGACTACTAATGAATGTATTTTTTATACTAGTTACAGATGAAGTCAGGATTATAATTATAAGATGTAAATGCCATAGCCTACTAGTGCACACTGCAGTCACTGTGGCCCAATTGGTCCTGGGGGCCCCACCCACAGCAAGTTATCTTATTTTGATATTTCTTGCATGTCTGTCAACCCAATAAAAGCTAGTACAGCAATCCTGTGTACTTAATAAATCAGATGGGTAATAATAACTCCTGTCCTTACATATTCTAAAATTCAAAGATATCTCCGGTTACAGTAACAGTGTTTTGTTACAGGCTTCACAATTTCATTAACCCTGGGATTCAGCAAGCAGCCATGCTGGAATAAGTTATTCCTGCATGGCAGAGAGCATTCCTGTTCAGCATGGCAGTACGCCATGCATATTTATAAAGGTGTGTTGCCTTGCTCTAAAATGGACATGGTTCCATGTATGAGCACAGGGGGGGTGTCTGAGAGCAGAGCTCTCACAATACACACACCCCCTGCACTTCAGAATTCCCTTTCAGCAATTAAAAATGAGTGAGAATGCTTGTAAACCTCCCAACGCATTAGGATAACAAATCTGTGATCAAAGACATAAGGGACAATCGTCTCTACCAAGCATACCTCTCAATTGTACAGATTTTGCAGAATGCCCAGATTTTTGCCTAATATTTTTGGTGTGTTCCTCTTAAAATCTTTACCTTTCTGGCAAAGAGTTGAGGATCAACATCATTAAATAATGACAAAACATTTGAGTTTAAGACTCCACATCCTTCAGAAAATTCATGCTAATGTAAAACCTATTATTCTATCAACTTTTTATGTTTGTAAGAGCAATATTTAAAACCTGTCCCTATTTGTCTCCCCATCATTTTAGGCTTTGTCCAGATATCTTGCTCTAAGAGGTAATGAGGTATGTATTACCAAGCCAAAAATTGTTAGGATAACACAGGTAGCATAAGATCATAGCGCATACCTCCCAACCCATCAGAGTAAGGAATGTGGACAAAGCCAAAAGGGACAATTGTCCCACAAAGCAGAAAGTTGATAAAATAACAGGTTCAGCATTAGCAGGGATATTCTGAAGGGTATAGATAAAATAACACAAAAAAAATGTTTTTTTTTTTTTTTATAAATGCGATATAGTTTAAGCATAGCTGCGCAGGTGTGCCTGTTGCTTAGCTACACTTTGTCCAGCTTAAACAGCACAAGACATTAAATAGCAAGAAACATCCAGCAAAAACAGTATTGCAATAAAGTAGCCATTAGAGTGTATGCTTTGTGAGCAACCATTCCTGGGTCGATCTCCCCTGTAAGCAATTTGCATTTCACATGTGAAAGCAGTACATAAACATTATTCTTTTATTATTACCTACTAAATAACATATTTGTTAACAGGAGTACTGAATTAGGTCCAGATGTGAGATGTCAGTTTAATAAAGTTGTGAAATCCCCATATAAACACAAGTGGCCCCTACAGTATAGTCACACATGAATAAATGTAATGAAAGCACATTGGGGGATGTCAGGGACAATAAACAAATGTATAATATTTAATGAATGATGAATCAATGCCATACAGCAGATAGTTTATAAAATGAAAAATAAGCAATGCTAAGCATTGCACAGCTCTGCTTACCAGGTGTAAGCATTTTGTAAATATGGCTGCTAAGCAATGAGTAGCCCAGCTAAGTGGATTTGCTCATCGGTAAGCAATGCTAAACCTATCCCTGTAAGCACTGCCAACCTTAGCTAAACAGGTTTGCCCATAGCTTAGCTTAGCTCAGCATATTCAAAACCATCGGATCATGGCAAAGGGTGGGAAATCAGCCATATTTAAACCCACACAGGTGGGAATACAGCTCATAACTGGTTGCAGCTTCCCACTGTAGACAGTATGGCAGGAGTTGATGAGGGCATGCACTTCTGGGTGAAGCGCTGGAGCATACAGGAGTCCAAGGTCATGGTAGGACTCCTGGTAAAAAACCACAATGAGAGACTACTGCAGGGCCAGTACCAAGGCTCCTAATATAAAGCGGAAGCCTGGGACCGTCTTGCCCATGATTTCACCAGTGCCACTGGTATCCCTTGGATTGGTGAGTAGGTCCAGCACCACCATGCCAACTTGAAGTGGAGAAAGAGGGAGCTCTTGGACCAGTGGGTCCAAGAATCAAGGCAGAGGGGTGATGTCCCAGCAGTGTGTAAGTACTCATACTAATAACTGTTTACTAATGTTAAGCCTGTGTATATGATGGATAAGTATGCCTAAATATCTCTCTATTTCCCTTACAGCTGCAGCTGAGTGGGCTGTGAATCAGGAAGCCCATGCTAGTAGGCTGCAAAGGCTGCGTCACAAGGCTGGTGAGTAACAATCCTGCTTGTAGTAGTCATACCAAATAAATGTAAAGTAATAGAACGCCACCTGGCAGTATAAAAACTGTTGTATGGGCTGTACTGAATAAACCAGACAATATGACAGTAATAGTTCCATATAGGTCATATTTAAATAAAACTATAACTGCCTGGCAATAAAGCTCTGAATCCTGGACTGGTTGTGTTTACTCTGTTATTGTATGACATTTATTGTTGCATTCTCTGAATAGTAATGTTGCGTTACACTGTTACCCACACTGTGCTACATAAAATAAATGTCTAGGAATGTCTGCATAAGACTGTTGTAAGTAAAAGATCAGATTGCACAACCAAGAGAGACTTAGAAAACACTGAAGAAATAAACAGCAATATCCAAATAGCACACTCTACTGCGACTTAAATTGTTGTATTTTTAGCAGAAACAGCCATGGTTCGAATCATGGGAGTGGCAGTAAGCTGTATGCATAATCATACCTCTCAACTAAACAAATTTTTCAGAATGTCCAGATAACTGGCCCATCTTTTCTGCATGTTCCTCTGTCCCCCTGACAAATCAGTGGGATGATCTCAGAAGTGTAGTCATGAAATAATGACATACATTTGATTTTCAAACCTTCAAACCTTCAGAAAATGTATATTAAAACAAATCCTGTCACTCTAGCAACTCTCCAAGTTTGTGACAGCAATATTCAAAACATGTCCCTATTGGTACCCCCATGTTGTCAAGCTTTGTCCAGAGTATGTGCATTAAGAGATTGCGAGGTATGTGCATAATATTAACTGGATCTGGGAATATGTGTAGAAGCAGTCAGGAAGTGTTAACAAGCATTCCCTCCACACGTCTGTTAGATAAGAAATCTGTGCCTTCCAATAAAGATTTAAATCCCGGACTAGTAGTGTTTACCCTGGTTTAACATGGCCTAACATGTAGCATTCAGTAACATCTGATATCAGAATAGTACTGTTGTATCAAGCACTGTTTCTCACACTGTGTTACATAAAAAATATGTGTAGGAATGTCTGTATAAGACTGTTGTAATTACAAGGTCAGACTGTACAACCAAGAGAGACTTAGAGAGAAAACACGGAAGGAATAGACCACAATATCCAAATAGCACACTCTGCTGTGACTTAAATTGTTGTACTTTTAGCAGACACAGTCATGATTCGAATCCTGGGAGTAGCAGTCAGATGTATGCATAATCATACCTCTCAACTGTACAGATTTTTAAGAATGTCCAGATAATTGGCTCATATTTTCTGCCTGTTCCTCTGTCTCCATGGCAAATCAGTAGGATGATCGCAGCATTGTAGTCATGAAATAATGACATACATTTGATTTTCAGACCTTAAGACCTTCAGAAAATGTATATTAAAACAAATGCTGTCACTCATGCAACTCTCCAAGTTTATGAAATCAATATTCAAAACATGTCCCTATTTGTACCCCCATGTTGTCAAGCATTGTCCAGAGAGTATGCATTAAGAGATTGAGAGGTATGCACATAATATTAACTGTGACTCTGGGAATATGTGTAGAAACAGTCAGGTAGTGTAAACAAACATTCGCTCTACAGGTCTACCAGGTAAGAGATGTAGAATTTAGCTATAAGACAATTGAAGTACACACTGTGTACAAACATACCACTGCCCAAACCAAGGCCATAGGGTATTGTAATAATACCTATGCCTCAGTGAATAAGCAATGATCCTTAAAGTTGTGAATCATACAAGGATATATAAGTTGTTAATTAACATCACTCACTACCCCCCCACCATATCTGCAACAATAATCTTAATACACATATCAATGTGTATGTTTACACCAAACCTACTGATGGGAAATATGTCCTATTGTTCCAATAAATATTGAAATGTGTTTCTATTAATGTTCCATGTTGAAATACTATCATTGGTGGCCTGTTGCTATCACTGTAACCTGCATGCCATTGTAATGGCCACTGTAGTTCCATATATGCATGTGTTCTGTTTGCTATGCAACTGTTCCAAATCTGGTGTTTTGGGTTAATAGGAATATCTATGCATGCTGTTTTAAATAATCCTGGATCGTGCTGACTATTACTAACCCACATATGTTTTAAAACAGCAACACCATAGCACATATGGGAAAGCTGGTCCCAGCAGACCCACCTCTCCCACCTCATCTGACCGTTGCACCAGGCCCCAGCATACCTGGGACATACCCCGGGACCACCTCATCCGCTGGTCCTGCACCACCTTTGGGTGGAACTGCTCATAGGATGGGGATCGTCAATCCCCTGGGAGTGGGCCAGGACAGGATCCTGTCACCTGAAGTCAGGTCCGGGGATTGGTGCATAGCAAGCTCTGATGGGAGTTTGGAGATCTGCTAAGCCAGCTTGAGGAACGCATGGTGCATTTAGAGACTCAGCTTGCACCTCTGCTCAGCCCCCAGCACACCACCTTCAGGGCCGTGAAGGTGTAGTGGTGACTGCCCATGGGTGGGGACCTCAGTCCCACTGTTTCCATTTGGCGGCTCATGGGCTTCCGATTTCCAAACACCCCTCCCCATCTAAGGTGTTTACCCCCCACGTGTCATGTATGACCGCTTTATGCTGTCTTGTCTGTCTTGTCTATCTTCCTACCCAACCTAACTCCTCAACTATACCTACTATCCTTCCCCAACATCCCACTCTCACCTTAAAAAAAAGGGCAATCTGTTCCCAAAATAAATTTCGCCCAATACATAGCTGTCCATTTTGCACACGTGTCCACTGGACGCATGTAATCTGGTTTAATTGGCTTCACAACACATTATTGTTGTCCTCACCCCTATCTCACGGATTTGAGTGTCCAAATCTACCTCTAAATTGAGTACATATGCACAGCTGTTGCTGTAGAAGAAATGGACAGCTATGGACCTTCCCTACACAGATCCTGCACATTCCTAGCTACTTTTCCAATTGATTTTCCCCTCTGCTTGGCCCCTTTTTTACCACTTTCCTATCACCCCTTTTTTCTTTTCTTTTAAAGAAATTAGCATGGGGGTAAGTGGGAGTAAGCACTTTTATGCAGTAGTAAGTGGGATGAAGCCTGTTAGTGTGGTGCTAAGCAATGCCTACACAGATTAAGCACTTTTATGGCTAACTGTGTATAGGCATAGTTAACCAGACGTTAGCACTGCTTACCGCTGTGCAAACCCATGCAAACCCGCTTACAACTGCTTAAAAGTGCCTTCATTAGTCTGTATCCAACAGCCCTTGTTCTGCCCAGCAAGAAAATAATTAGCCCTTGCAAGTCTCAAACCCAGGATGCTGCATACCAAGGCCGCAGTGATTTACCACTAATCCATTTGAGCTGTACATAAATGTGATGTTTTCTCAAGCATATCATGCAGCACAGTCATTAAACAGTAGAGAAAATGTATTTATATATGAAGATGTATGTATATATGTATATAATGTGTACACAAGATTTGGAACAGTTGCATACCAAACAGAACACATGCATATATGGAACCACAGTGGCCATTTCAATGGCATGCAGGTTACATTGATACCAACAGGCCACCAATGATAGTATTTCAACATGGAACATTAAGCAAAACAGCAATCCAAATTGAAGCTTGCTACAGAACCCCCACCATGCCCCAGGATTCCCAGTCCTTTTTTCTTGATATGCTGGAAAATATTAGGGTTCAACCAAACATCCTAATAATGGGTGATTTCAACTACCCCACCATCAACTGGTAAAACTAATCATGTACCAACTCCTTTGCTCAATGCTTTCTGGAATTCATAAATTGCAATGCCCTGCATCAACTTATCCACACCCCACCAGGGGCAACAATATCCTAGACCTAGTCATTACCAACATGAGTGACCGGTGTTCCACACTTGAAATCAACTCCTCGTTGGTCCGATCTGACCATAAGCTAATCACCCTAGATATCCACATCCCGTCCCCACCTCCCATTAAGGAAATCATGGTAAAAAACTTCTCCAAAGCCAACTTCATGCTTCTTAAGACAGAAGTGGCGAACCTCATGACACCCATGCAGATGGACAATACAGTTACGACTGCTGGATCCTACACAGATGCACACTATAAGCACTTACACGAGTGCATGGATCGTGCTATCCCAAACAGAATCAAGACACTATCCTCAAAAAAGGAAGCCAATCTGGTGGTTCCCTGCCATAAACAAACTCTACAACAGAAGGAAGAAACTGTTGCAAAAGAGATTAAAATCCCATGAGTGGAGAAGTTCCCTGGTCTACCTCAATAAGAAGCTAAGATCCCTTATAAGATCCTTCAAAGCTAGCTATGAAAACAAAATCACCACTGAGCTATAGCTATGTCAAGAATCTCAGTGGCAATACCCAGATCTGCTCTGTGTTACAGCACAACGGCATGAAAATTACAGAACCAACTGATATTTCCAATGTCCTGGCAGATAGGTTCAGTGCTAACTTTACCCCTCTCTCACCCCCTAAAGGGTCCATATCTATACAGGAAGAATGCAGAGTCACTGTAATCACAACTACGCAGGTAAGAGCTGCACTCTCTAAAGTCAAAAACACAGCATCCATATGACCGGACAACATCCCAGGCTGCGTTTTACATGAACTTCAGAATGAACTGGCTCCCCACAGTAAGCACCATGTTCAATCATAGTCTCACATCAGGCTTTGTGCCCACTGAATGCCGCACAGCAGCAGTTATCCCACTTCACAAAGGGGAGCCACCACTGATCCTGGGAACTATCACCCTAGTAGCCTGATGAGCCTGGTCTGTATGGCCATGGAACATATCATCATGGAATGCATAAAGAAAGGGGTTGGTAACCTCCAAACCTTGGACCCCACCCAGTTTGGGTTTGTGAAAGGCAGGTCATGCCATCTGAACCTGATCAACTTCTTTGAGGCAGGCACCAAAGCTGTAGATGAGGGTAAGGTAGTTTACAGAGTCTATCTTGACCTCGCCAAAGCTTTCAACACTACCCCCCATTCTGGAATTATAGCTTAACTCACTAAACTAGGTATAAATCCCTACATAACAAGATGGGTTGCCAGTTGGCTCAATGACAGAACCCACAATGTAAAAGTTGCAGACTTCAAATCTGACTTCAAATCAGAGACAAATGGAGTACCCCAGGGTTCAGTCCTGGGACCTCTGCTGTTTGGTATCTACTTCTCTGAAGTACAGGCTAACACAGAAGGCATTTGGCTAACGAAATTCACAGATTACTGAAAACTAGGAGCCATAGTTGAGTCCCCAAATGATGTGGACATCCTAGAGAAAGGCCTCACTGAGACAGATGCCTGGTGTCAGAGCCATGGCCTCAAGCTCAGTGCCAAAATGTGCATTGTCATCCCCTTTGGTAACAATTCTGTACCCATGAACTACCACATAGGTGACAGTCTACTTAACACCAAATGTTTGATAAGAGACCTGGGGACCCAGGTGGACAGTAGTCTCTCCTTTGATAATCACATTGCTACAGTTGTCAGGAAACCCTTCTATGCAAAACACCTCATCACAAAAGGGTTCTTATCTAGGAAAAAAGAGGTCATTGCTCCCCTCTACTCAACACTCAGACCCATTACAGAGTACAATGCCCCTTTTGGAATGTACCTCACAAGACATCTGCAGCAGCTGGAAAGGCCACAAAAGTACCTCACAAAGAGGATTACTGGCCTCAAACAGATGCCCTACACTGACTTTCTCAAAAAACTCCAGCTTTACTCCATAGCATATTGCCTACTCTGAGGTGATTTCTGCCTAACATATAAAGCTATGTCAAACCCAGAGCTGTTGGACATGCTATACCTAAAGAAATCCTAATCCCTCAGAGCTACATGTTCTAGGGACCTAAACCTCGTCACCACAAAAAACAGGACATGCTAGAGGGATAGATTCTTGTCCCAGAGACTTCCCATACTCTAGAACAAGCTACCCATCTATGTCAATCAAAGTTCCTCATTAGCAACCTTCAAGAAAATTCTTGATAAGTGGATGGGAAATAGGAAATACACCCCGGGGATCACTTTGGTGACTCTGCTCGACAGGTGCACAAGAAAATAACTTTCTTAGGTGGCATAAGCCAGGGAACCTTGTTGGCTAGGCTTACTCCGACCTTGAGCTGATAGCCTAGTACCTACCTATGAACCTATGAATATATATATATATATATATATATATATATATATATATATATATATATATATATATATATATATATATATATGGTTCCCTATCAGAAGCCTGAAACACTATAAGCCTGAAAATCAAAATCCTGAAAACTATAGACTGAAAGTTCAAAATCCTGAAAGCCGAAAATCCTGAAACTCAAAATCCTGAAAACACAAAATGGACATACTGACGTCATTGTGGCTTTGCTATTGTTAGCCCTGTGGTGTTGGGTCATGCGTTGGGTTCAGGTAAGTGTCTTGATTGGTTTTATGTTAGGGTTAGCGGTTTAAGTGAGTTAGGGTTAGAGTGCAGGTTAGGCATGTATGCAATAGTGACAAATATTGGCGTTAGGGTCGGTTTAAGTGAGGTAGGGTTAGGCTGGGTCAGGTGAGTGTGCGACAGTGACGGACCTTAGGGTTAGGGTTAGGGTCAGGGTCAGTTGGTAGATATTAATGTCTTTATAGTGACATATTAGCATTATTTGTGTTTTCAGGATTTTGAGTTTCAGGATTTTGGGCTTTCAGGATTTTAAACTTTCAGTCTATAGTTTTCAGGATTTTGATTTTCAGGCTTATAGTGTTTCAGGCTTCTGATAGGGAACTATATATATATATATATATATATATATATATATATATATATATATATATATACATACATACATTTATATATATACATTTATATATATATATATATATATATATATATATATATATATATATATATATATATATATATATATATATATATTGCATTCACACATTGGATCCACACTGTAAACCTCTCACTGCAAAACATCTGACCAAAGGCACTGTTAATGGGGTGAAGGGGCCCAAAATAAGGGTCTCTTGTAATTATTGCCATTATCCCTTCTTCAACAGCTAAACTGATCTGCTTTGCAACACAGTAACCAGCATTTGCAAGTCTTGAACCCAGGACCCTGCACAACATAGCCACAACAAGTTAACAGTAAGTCATCTCAGCTGTAAGATGTCAGGATGATTTCTCTAACATGCAGAACAGTCAGTCTACCATAGGGAATGTACAGTGTGGAAGCAGTAAACATTCCAATGATACACACACACACACACACACACACACACACACACACACACACACACACACACACACACACACACACACACACACACATACATACACATACATACACATATAAATATATCACTTATAGATATGTATAAAAGGAGTATATACAGAGGGTACACAGCATATCAAACAGCCATTATTCCTACAGTTTCCACCTTTTCAAATGGCCAGTGTTTGATTCTTTTGTAAAAATGAGAATTATTGCATGAAACATATACCCAGATACAATGCAAAGGACATGACACCACACACAAGTCTGCATACATAGAAATGTTTGTGTAATATTTCAGTTGTTTTGCCAATTCTTATAGCAGTTAGGTGTTTGAAATACATAATAACTGATTAATGCAACTATCAAACAAAACAGTAATATACAAAACATAACAGAGTTTGCTGTCTAGGCTAAAGCCCTCAAGTAGTACAACAGTAAAAAACACACTTGCCTTAAAGATAAGAATCAATCATCACTTAATTACAGATGTAGTTCAGCAGCCTCCAATTACACTCTGTACTCAACCCCTAGGGGCAAAAGTATTAGTTGTCACAATGTAAATGTATCTGTTACATAGGAATGCTTAACTTAAAATGTCACTATCACACTGACAAAAAGAACTGTGTGTAAGACAGTGAGCTCTAGCCCACCACTGTTCCCATGGTAAAACATATGAAAATGTACAGCTATATACCTTAATGTTTCTTACTACTGAAATCCCTCACATGTTGTAACAACCTAGGTTAAAAACATTTAATACCCCTCCCCCATAAAATGTCTTACAAGGGCATATAACAGTGTTCTCTATACACTGACCTCTGGATTGTACAAGGTCACACAGATTTTGTCCAGCTGTAGCCCTCATATATTTGGACCCTATCCCACAATTTGTGTTGGAGTCCACAACATCACTGGAATGATAGCAGGAATGCCAGCACTAAATAATGATAGGCCATTACCTAACCACTCACTACTTACTGCAAGACATCTGGACACAGCCTGGTATATAGGTGTAGGACAGAGGCTGAAACTCAGGGCCATATTTAAAATATTGCTGTTATACACTGTGAAAGTTGCTGGTGCTACAGGATTGGTTGCAAAATACCCTTACTCAGGAATATGAAGTCAGAAACACAAATGGATGTTGACATGTACTGATAGCAATCAGTGGAGAGAATGCCACTGTTATGTCAGAAACAATACCTGTGTGATGAACAGACAAAACATAAAAGCCAGTCCTCTGCCCATCACATGGATAGGTCCACAGTTGGGAGCTATGCAGACAGACTGCATTCCATGCAAAACTAGCATGTACGCACAAACCCTGTAAAACTAGCAGTATTTAATGCATATAACAGCAATACTCACACACTGTCCATAGGTCTGGAACCTTATACAAACATGAAGTTGGCCTGTGTCTGCAAGTCCTGTTGTAAGAGGTATTGCTACCTGCTGTCTGTAACACTGCTGCCCACACACAGAAAGGATGTCTTCCATACAGGAAAGGTAAAGGGACAACACCCACATGATGTAGTCATTTATAGTAGTGGGTTGTTAAGACATTGGCTATTGGAAGTACTACACAGCTGTTTGCATGCAATTAGCAAGTGGGGTATACCAATTGGTGCAGAGGCCATCACCTGATCATAAGCAACACCTACAAAAGCCATGCTGCAACCTATTCAAACCAGCTCATTCTCTGTAGTAGAGAGAAGAGATAGGTAGACAGAGAGAAATAAAAAAAACAAAAACAAAAAACAAAAATAATCCTAAAAATACTAGAAAAAAAAGAAACAAGGAAGACATCCAAGTGGTACACAGAAGAGAGCATATTAATAAAACACATATGTGAAACATGTCAGCATGTAAGTGAATGTAGTACTTGGTCTGTAATAATGGGATAGATGGTGTTGAAAGATTTATATGAGCTATCAAGACTTGCTGTAATGATGTCCTGCTGAACAATTGCTATGGACATAGCATCTGGCTCTGTGGACACTGGGCCATACCTGCCAATTGTGCAGATCTGCACAGAATGCCAAGATTTAAGCCATAATACTGTTTGTTCTCTTCCTCCAAACATGTCTATTAGTCTGGCAAATAGCTGAAGGTGGATGTAATGAAGTCATGATAGACACATGAGTTTCAGACCCCATCACCTTCAGAACAGTCATGGTAATGTGAAATGTATCATGCACAAACTTCATAGGTTTGTAATAGGCATATCTACAATGTGTCCCTATATACCCCCGTAATGTTAGGCTGTGTCCACATATGGCATTCTGTTTCATAGCAAGGTAGAACAGTGCATCTGTGGAGGAAGGAGGTTCAGAGTGTGGATCTGATGTCTGAATGCACCCAGTAGATATATATAGACATGTATTTCTACATATATACACACACACACACACACACACACATATATATATATATATATATATATATATATATATACATATATATATACATATATATATATATATATATACATATATATATATATATATATATATATATATATATATATATATACATATATATATATATATATATATATATATATATATATATGCAAGTCTGCATATATACAAACACACACACACACACACACACACACACACACACACACACACACACACACACACACACACACACACATATCTATCTATATATATATATATATATATATAGATATATATATATATATATATATGTATATATGTATATATATATATATATATATATATATATATATATATATAGGGTCCATATTATATTATCAAATGCTTAAAAAAGCAAACGATGAATAATCAAACCCATGTAAGCGAAAGCTTACAATCTCAAAAGCTAAGAATAGTAATTTTTTTCCAAGGGAAAAACACCACTGTTCCAAAAAAAAAGAAAAAATTTGAAATAATACATAAAGTGGGGGGTTTCACCCCCCCTCACCCCCCAATGTGGGGGTTTGTGCACCCCACACCATTCCTACTTAAATATACCAACTCCGAGATCGCACTACACTGCTGAAATTGGCAAAGTAATGGAAGCGGCCAAGTGAATTCTTTCCCTGTGAAAAAATTCACTTAAAAGCTGCTTCGCTATTTTGTATTTTCGTTATTTTAAGTTCGACCAAGATGCATTCGATATAATGTGTCTTCGGTCATCTAATAGGAACCCTATACATATATATATATATATATATATATATATATATATATATATATATATATATAAAAATACATTTTCCCTAATGTTGACTGTGCTGCATGATATGTTTGAGAAAACACCACACATATCTGCAGCTCAGATGGCTTAGTGGTAAATTGCTGTGGCTATGGTGTGTAGGGTCCTGGGTTAGACACTTGCAAGGGCTGATAATTTATTTGCTGGCCAGAACAAGGGCTGTTTGATACAGAGTGATTAAAGCACCAGTAAGCAGTTGTAAGCAGGTGCCAAATGGACAGTTTTGTATGGTGTAAAATTCTTGTTGGGAACAGATTGCCTTTTTTGTTAAGATGAGAGTGGGATGTTGGTGAAGGATAGTAGGTATATTCGGGGTGGTAGGTTGGATTGAAAGACAGACAAGACAGCATACAGGGGCAGTATATGACACGTAGTGGGTAAGCACTTTGGATGGGGAGGGGTGTTTGGAAATTGGAAGCATATGAGCCCCTAAATGGAAACTTATCTGGTTATGCTCATGATTTTTCAAACATTGCCATATTTGTTGATTGCTGCTGCTGTTTTTCTCATTTACATTTCAATATTTGTTGCACAGTAGGATATTTGTCCCAACAGTAGGTTTGGTGTAAACATACCTATTGATTTGTGTGTTCAGATTATTCCTGCAGATATGGTAAGGGGAGAGAGAGATGTCAATTAACAACTATGATATCCTTGCAGTATGAGGGCCTCAGACCTTTTTTTCCTGTTTATGTCTTTCGGGTACCATGTGCCTTACAGGTACCATGTCCTGGGAGTGTCTCCCTGCTTATACTCCACAGGAGAATGCTATAATAATAAACTTCCTTGTGCATCACCCCAGAACCCTCTTTGGACATACAGCACATGATCTGCAGGTGAGGACTGCCCTGTGGAATGAGCTTGTCCACAGGGTAAACAATGTTGGCCTACATAACCGCAGTTATGAGAAGGTGTGACATCATTGCACTGATCTCATCTGCCATGCCCATCAGCATGCCGTTGCAGTTAGGAGGGACCAGCTAGCCACAGGTGGGGGTCATGCCATCCAGCCCCCACTGACACATGCTGATGAGCTCCTCGCCAGACTTGGGGCACGCCCACCAGCCAAGCCAAGAACCTGACAATAGCATTGTGGAGGTGGATGCTACCCACTCAATGGACAAGGAGCATGCAGGTAAGGCCCCAGGCACATTAGTAGACCACTGTTGCTTATCCATCTTCATCTGTAAAGTATCTTCATGCATATGTTAGATAACATAGTCTGTTGCTGCAGTGTAGTGATGAACAGATGTGCATAATCTCTAGTATTGTGGGTTTGTACTGTTGATGTACTAAAATGCTGCTCCCACCCTGTACCAATGCCACAGGTGTGGCTACTAACATTACATCTCTCACACAACTATGTAGGTCCCTCTGGTATACAACTTGGGCAGCAGCCTGTAGCTGGTGAGTATGGAGTTGTTTGGTTCAGGTTTGCCAATACACTGGCCATGTTATGGCCATGTTATTTGCCATGCACACATTTAACACACCTACCCATAATACATGCTGTACATGTTCACTTATTGTTGCTGTTAACTGCACTGCATCACAGTGGCCACCACGGTGGCATATCTGAAGGGTATGTAAGAGTCTTGCAGTATACCTAACAACCTGTCAGTGCAAGATGTGTGGACAGAGATGAACATAATGATGGGACAAATGGCCTACAGTGGGGACATGTCTGAAACATTACCCTTATACTGTGGCTACAACAGTGTATATACCACTTTTACAATGGCAACTGTTATAGATCTACACAACGGCTACCACAGACCACACCTTTTACAACATGCAATGTGATCCTAACATCAGCAATGAATGTGTAATATGGAATCCTGTGTTAGGACAACAAATATGGGGAATGCATACCTTATAAAACATTGGAAGCATATGTGTGCACACACTCCAAATAACATATTGTGGAAGCAGCTTTTATGGTACTGACAGCATTCACTCTTCTTGAGTATGCACATTCCATCAAGTACAGTGCCTCAATGTCACACCAAGTAATAGTCTGCCTACCAAGAAGTATGTCCATGACATTTGCCCACTCACCTGCAACAGAGGTAGCCGTGGCTTGCACACATCTTAGAAATCATGGAATGGATCCCATATCCAAAAGGTAGCACTCAGGATTGGGAGACATAGCCTTACCTCAACATTGCATATACCATGGCAAACAGTGCAGACAGTCATGTATGTGACTCTGAAGTATGAGACAACACTAATGTAGAAAATAAACAGATGTCCATCCAAGACAGATGATAACATATGTTGCAAACTGGTCATGGAGGCTGCCCAGAAACATGCAGCAACACTGAGAGACTTGCAGGAATGTCTATCAAGTACTTCCTGTGCAGTGTCTGTGTTGACAATCGCCTGGACTCTGCATACATGTGGCCTATGGGTTAGGGTAATCAGATGGAAGAGTTGTTCCACAGGAAACATCACCCAGGGCTATCTACAGGTAGCATATGCATAACATCAAGTCTCCCAAAGGTATGTGTTGCAATGTGTAATGGTGTACCGAGACCAAGGCTGAAACCTACAGACAGTATTAATAAAGATACATGTGGTGCACAAGCAACACCTCAGGCCCACCATCCCCATCTGTACCTTGCTGGTGCCAGTGCACACCTTTAGGATTGCTGTTCATTAGCAGGAACTAGGCTGGTAGACATGGTGTTCTGAATTTGGAACACTGCAAAATGACACTCATGTGTGGCCCATCGTTGTCAAGCATCTGCATTAAAGCTGAGGATGTAAAGGTGTGTCATCCTGAAATACAACAGTGAACTGAAGCATACATCCAAAGCTCGCTAAGAATGGTTGTATCTGAATGCAGTCAAGGTCATGAATTGTGCCAGACATAACCCTGACTCCACAGCAATAGTGAAGGCCCTGTGTGACCTCCAGGAGCTGTGCACATGAGCTGACCTTGCAATCCTGTAGAGTTGGGGGACATTTGTAGGGTGGAGTGACCAAATAATGACAAGTGAAGATTGGCCATGCTAGTATACCCCTTCCAGGAATAGTGACTGCTATTGTTCACTTAACAGGTGCTGCAACAAACCATTGTGTTAAGGGTTTGCACACTTATACAACCTATATATTGTATTCATCTAAGTCAGCATCTGCACAGCTAATACATTTGTTTGATAATGCATTTGATTGCACAGGTCATATGTCACATATAAGGTGTGTGTAATGTTAACATATGCAGTATTGTGGCCCCATTGCATATCAGGGCAGAGGCTGGCATGTCAATAAGGGTGTGTACACTCCTCATAGCCACAGTAAACGTTGAAGGTTGTCAGTGTAATTGGATTTTATTGCTCATACATGCACTGCTGATGATGAGATCTGCAAATCAGAGGTCAAGCATTCACTATTGACATCTGTCCTCATATCATGCCAGGTATGTGTCAGACAGACAGATAGGAGCTGTGAGCAACAGAGCAAACATAACTGCCACATACACATTCAGCAATGGTGTGTACACTCATAAGGTATGGTGCACAGTACATGCCAGAGTGCTGAACAGATGCGCAGCAATACTGTGTACATGGGCGCAGTGTGTTCCAGGGGAAGGGGCAACACCTACTAACACAACTCATGCATCACAGAGATGTATAATGTTGGAAACAAGAATTGAGTATAGCTGCAGTGCATGCTGTTGAGTGCCATATGTCATGCATGTTGGCTGTTGGGTAATGAGAGGTCTGTGTAATATCTTTGTGTCACCTCACCTGTAAGTGTGTGTGTGTGTGTGTGTGTGTGTGTGTGTGTGTGTGTGTGTGTGTGTATGTGTACAGGTAAGCAATTATGTACAGGTCTTAAATTACTTGTTTTTGTTTTCCCCTCACAGGGGGCGAAGTTGGTCAGGGTCCCTCCTGCAGACAAACTGATGCTAGTGTCCATATAGACTCTGACAATGATGGTAGGTATGGTGAGGCACAGGCATGGTTGACAGGGGCTGAGGCTGTGCCATTGGTTGACATCCCACTTTTATCCACCCCATCCCTGGACATAGTCACAATGATTATACATACTCCATCACCAGTGGCCATAGATGAGGGACAGTTTGCAGTTTGTGGCATGGGACACAACAGTGTGGTGACTATGGCAAGTGTGTTGGTACACAGCAGCCATAGCCAGATGACTAGCAAGGTACCACACAGGCAGATGTACAGAGGTGCTCATAGGAGGGCTACTGACTATCATGCCCCTGGCAGAAGTGCCACAGCAGGTGTCATCAAATGCATGTTTCTGGCCAAAATGGAGGCAAAGGCACATATGGAACGTCATACCAGACAGAGTCTGAGGCTCCAGACGGCTACTCATTCTGCTGTACTTGACAACATCCATGATCTTGCAGGTGCCCACTGTTTTTTTGCAGAGGTCCTGGATAGATGGTTGGGTGAGATGGTGGGAATCCTCGACCATGCAATGTCTGTGTCAGAGCATATGGTGGGAGCAGGGCGAAAGACACATGGACGTAGTCAGCAACACCAACTGT
This sequence comes from Protopterus annectens, assembly GCF_019279795.1. NCBI lineage: Eukaryota > Metazoa > Chordata > Ceratodontiformes > Protopteridae > Protopterus > Protopterus annectens. The sequence goes on from NC_056731.1 coordinate 1,357,382,060, forward strand.
TGGAGGTCTGTGTAGACATGCAACAAGTCACAGCCACTCCTGTAGTGGCAGTACCAGCACCCACACTGCAGGGGGGGTTCTGTCCACACCACAACACAGCAGGCCATGTGCACGTGGTCCTGGCTGGTCCCAACAGTGACACGGATCCAGTGGACATTTGTCATCATCAGAGAAGAGTACCATATCTGGGCTTGTATCTAGTAGTGCCCATGGAACCCCTGTCAGGCACAATTCTTGTGTCCATGGCCAGATATGGTGAACTACACACCCTATCATGTATGGTCTGCAGCTGTCCAACAAACCCTTGTATAAGGCAGCCACATGGCAGAACTGTGTGCATACATACACACATACATCACCAACACAGCTTGGGCACCTCCATACCTACACACACAACATCTGCACAGCCCAATTGATAACAAAACCCCCTAACACACACAAGATGTCAATCAAATGGCTTAGCCTAGGTATCTGGCAAACCCACAACACACCCTGTGCATATGATGAAACCTGTGCCACATCCCTGTCATCCATACCATTGATGCAGGGACATGCAAATATGATTCTGATGCACAGGGTGAATGTACTAAGGTTTAGCAATGTAATGCTGTGTAACATGTTTTCAGCTGGAAAGTTTAATGCTTACATGTTAGGATGTGTAGCTGTCCAGCTATGATACATTATAGCTGTTATTAACACTGACAGATTGTGGTCTCCATAATGTATTCAGTTTGTGTTGTAGGTGTCTTTCAGCAGGATGTTGGTCTGCTGTTGTTTCCTACAAGGGGTATGGCACTCTGGTGACACATTGACTGTGTCATGTCCTGTGTACAGCTGAACACAACAGGTCTGTATAACAGTTACTGCATGTGCCACATGGCTGATAGGTCTTAGGGGTGTATACAGGTGAGTGCATAGTGGTTGATGTCAGCAGCCCTTCTACAGTGGACAATGGTAAGTGTACTGGGTGGCACACACCAAATGTTTGTGAATAACACACACACGCACACACACACACACACACACACACACACACACACACACACACACACACACACACACACAGCTTTGGTGTTGATGCAATACACATAGAATACTGTACAAATGGAGGTACTTAATTTTGCGGTGAACTCATTTTAGCCTATGTAATTCCACCAAGATAAAATAGGCAAAACATCACATTATTGACGATGGTACTGGCAGGGTGTATATCCTCTTCCCCAATGTAGTGCAATCCTGGAGTTGGTAAACATAGGTGCACTGGTGTAAGTGGCACAGCCCTCCACTTTGGAGGGTGTGGGGTGGTGTAGAACCACACATAGTGTGATTGACAACTACTATACCTGTTAACATAAAATGTACAGTATTACAGTAGACTAAGTGGGGGATACACACAACAATAACCCCAATAATGGTGGCTGTGCCCACAACATCCACACCCAGCTACATATACCAACTCCAGTATTGCTGTACAGCTGTACAGTGGGGAAGAGGGCATTTACACATATACTACTAGTTTTGATGGAATGAATTTCCACAAGATGATTCCTTTGAAATGTTAGCGGTTGCCTTTCAGTTCTTGGACAGATGACCTTCTGGGACATATATTTTCTGCAAACTGAAGTAGATCCCGTCACATAGACACACATGTACTTGGCAACATTGAGAGTAGGAACTCTACCTAGGTACTTATTGCTATAAATGTGTTTGGCCTTAATTGTACACACCACACAGCTTTTAGGATGAGGTGTGTCCCGAGTTTCTTGTTAAGTGAAGAACATCACCAGGCCTTGTACAGTATGGTAATGGGAGATGTACTGGGTGTTAATGAGCAATACATAGTATGACATATTGTCATATATACACACTGACAAGCACATAACAGTCATAGACACATCTGAGAGACCTGGGTTTATCAGTGCTAACTACCTTGTCAGTGAGTCCATTCTGTTACAGGTAACTTGCACATAGCACATGCATCATTAGGGGGGTATAGTGTAATCAGTTACCTGTATGGTTGATGGTGACAGTGATTCTCATACAGTGGACCTTAAGACATGCACTGGGGGTACCATGGTGTAAAGACAGCATACCCAGCACCCACACTACACACTGGATATTTTACTCACTGAAACCCATGATAATGCCCTGACATACCCACAATCACACATTGACCAGGACTGCAATACAACCCCTTGTCTATCTAATCAGTGCTACTACAGGGATATGCATTTATTGCACATGCCACAGGGATAGTAGGGTGAGGGTTTATCATGGCTCTCCTAATGTCAGCAACATCACTAACCTTTATAATGTATGGCAAGGTATATTGTATTTGGAGAATGTGGCCTCAGAATGCTGTATCCTTCAAATATACACACTTGCACACATACACACACTTGCCAGGACTCAGAGAGTAACTCATGCCTATCTACCCATTTGTACAACAGTGTTATGCTGGTACTGCAAGCTCCAGGTAGCCCATAGGGTGAAGAGTGTAACAAGGTATATTTAATGTCCATTACAGCAGCAGCCATTTCTAACTATGGCAATGGGGAGTGTAGTGGGGGAGAAGGCCCTTAGGGTATTATCAACTACAAGTTTGCAAACACACAGACACTGTTATTCTCAGTAATGCACACCAATACATTTGTTAGTACTCATGTCCATAGGTGCATTGGATCCTAGGTGTGTACCAGGACAATGTTCATGGAGAGATGAGAAGAGTAGGGGATGTGGATACAGTGGTATTGTGCCACCTGACATTTGTCAGGAGGGCATCTATCAACTGATGCCACTTGAGTGATCCCCAGGGTGACAGTTAAATGCAACTTCCAGTCATCTGGTTGTCTCTTGCAGAGGGCCAGTGAGGTACTCCAATTTACATTTATGCAACATATATTACATAACATGGCCACTGTTTGGGTTGGAGACCTGTACCCAAGCATGTTCTGTTGACTGTGGTAGTCTAGTTGAGTTATCCATGGGATGTGGTGCATACAGGGTGGGGTTTCCTAGCTGTGGCATTCATAACACAGCTGGGCAGACATGCCAGTGTCAGTCAAGCATAGATTGCCTGTAAGCAGCCAAGATGGATATCTGCACATCTGCACATCTGTACAGAGGACAGACAGAAATCAGATAGCCAACAGGTTATGCATTAGGATGAATGTTTTGACAGCTAGACATCTGACACTGATAGGTATGCCATTACTACATGACAACAGCCCTCAATGACATGTCCTATACACTTAGTAGTCTACAGTTAATAGCCACATATCAGATCAATATCCAGTAGCAAATACTTAATAACACACAGCTCACACACCAAGAACACGATAGTCAGTACTCAGAGTCCAGCTTTGCATGCACAGGTGTATGGTTCCAGTACTACAATCTGCAAAATACTCTTACTTGGGAAAGCACTGTTAGTAGTAACGTAATGATACAATACATGCAAGTGTGACTGCATATAACCTTGGATACTACCCTTGTATGAAACAAATACAAAGAGAAAAAATTGTTGCACTAGACATATATACTCAGGTGTCTCATACAGTATACTCACACCACTTGCTACTGTAAGGACAGCACATAGAAGCATGTCATGTACATGGAATTAAATACACTTATTAAAGATGTCATTACCCTGCTATTTGATAAGACAGGAATGTGATCACAGGTTACCAGGGCTGGGCTATGCTTAGCAGGTTTAAACATTGTTTAAATGTAAATGCTAAGCAGATTTGCACAGTGGTAAGTGAAGCCTGCATGGTGTAAACGCTTATTAGTTTAACTGTGCATTAGCAGTGCTTACCATCAAACAAACCCATGCAAACCCACTTAAAGCTGCTCAAAACTGCCTTAAACATTCTGTTTCCAACAGCCCTTGTATTGCCTAGCAACAAAATAAACAGCCCTTGCAGGTCTTGAAACCAGGACTCTGGACACTATATTTTCAGCAGTTAATCACTAAGGTATCACAGTTGCGAAGATGCTCGTTTTTTCAAATATATGTCAGTACACATACTGAATAGTAGTGAACAACTGCGTTGACTTCTACAATTGTTTAGTACTTGTTAGTGAAAAGAGTGTTGAATCAGTATTTTGTTATAGGTTCATAGGTTCATAGGTTTATACTAGGCTATCTGCCCTAAGGCATTTATAAGCCTAGCCCAAATTTTTGTGGCTTACGCCACCCCTTATATGAAAAAATACTGTGCCCATTAGTTTGTTGTGCCTCTGTCCAGCAGTCACACAGAGATGATTCCCGGGGCAAACCTACGATCTCCCATCCACAGGTTTAGATTTCTCTTGAACAGAGTCAGCGAGGTGCTCTGCCTCACATGGACCGGGATTTTATTCCACAGCATAGGGAGTCTCTGAGTGATAAATCTATCCCTCCAGCACGTCCTATTTATATCCATGCTAAGGTTTAAGTCGCTTGCTCTAGTGGTTTTGGTGGATTTTGATTTTTTGAGGTGGAGCATGTCCATTAATTCCGGGTTGGACATGGCCTTGTATGTCAGGCACATGTTACCTCTGAGCAGACGGTATGCGACTGAATAGAGCTGGAGTTTCTTCAATCTGGCAGCATATGACAGATTTTGGAGTCCCTTTATCCTTTTGGTGAGGAACTTTGGGGCACTCACCAATTGCTGCAGATGTCGGGTGAGATACATCCCGAATGGGGCATTGTACTCGATCATTGGTCTGATAAGTGAAGAGTACAGAGGAACAATGACC